>NC_135956.1:93007622-93117622 GCF_053455715.1 Rhinoraja longicauda
AGGGCCGGTCAGGTTTGGTGAGGGCCGGGCAGGTGTGGTGAGGGCCGGGCAGGTGTGGTGAGGGCCGGGCAGGTGTGGTGAGGGCCGGGGGCCCGCAGGTGAGGGCCGGTCAGGTGTGGTGAGGGCCGGTCAGGTTTGGTGAGGGCCGGGACCCGCAGGTGTGGGCCGGTCAGGTGTGGTGAGGGCCGGGACCCGCAGGTGTGGGCCGGTCAGGTTTGGTGAGGGCCGGGACCCGCAGGTGTGGGCCGGTCAGGTGTGGTGAGGGCCGGTCAGGTGTGGTGAGGGCCGGGCAGGTGTGGTGAGGGCCGGGACCCGCAGGTGTGGGCCGGTCAGGTGTGGTGAGGGCCGGGCAGGTGTGGTGAGGGCCGGGCAGGTGTGGTGAGGGCCGGGGCCCGCAGGTGCATCACGCAGGTGGGGCACGCGCCAGGTGCGACGATGCTGGTGCGTGGATGCTGGTGCGTGGATGCTGGTGCGTGGATGCTGGTGCGTGGATGCTGGTGCGTGGATGCTGGTGCGTGGATGCTGGTGCGTGGGACGCTGGTGCGTGGTGACGTATAGGGTCTGCGCCTCCTGCCGTTGGGTGTTACGCGCTGACGTCACGGGCAGTGCCTCAGCCGTACGTGCTGACGTTATACTGCGCGGCGGGCGACGTCGCGGGCAGTGCGTGCTGCGCGGTGACGTCGCGGGGCCGGTGCGTGGTGATGTTAGGGACTACGCGCTGATGTCGCGAGCAGTGCGTGCTGACGACCGGCTGCGCGGTGACGTCGCGGTGCCGGTGCGTGCTGACATTCGGAATTACGCGCTGACGTTGCGGGCAGTGCGTGCCGACGTCGTGCTGCGCGGTGACGTCGCGGGGCTGGTGCGTGCTGACGTTCGGAATTACGCGCTGACGTTGCGGGCAGTGCGTGCCGACGTCGTGCTGCGCGGTGACGTCGCGGGGCTGGTGCGTGCTGACGTTCGGAATTACGTGCTGACGTTGCGGGCAGTGCGTGCCGACGTCGTGCTGCGCGGTGACGTCGAGGGGCCTGCGCGGGAGGCGGTGGCGGGCAGACGGGCGGGCGGGCGACGCCGGGACACGGACACGGAGCCGGACAGCACAGGGCCGGAGCGGAGCGGAGCGGAGCCGGACAGGGCCGGACAGGGCCAGAGCAGGGCCGGACAGGGCCAGAGCAGGGCCGGACAGGGCCAGAGCAGGGCCGGACAGGGCCAGAGCAGGGCCGGACAGGGCCAGAGCAGGGCCGGACAGGGCCGCGGGGAGAGGAGCCGGGGCTGAGCGGGAGCGGCGCGGGCCGAGGGCCGTGGATGGGCAGCGGGGCGGCTCCCACCTCCGGCAGCGCAGGTGGACGGCGGCGAGCCGGGGGGCCGGGGGGGCGAGCAGTAGGTGAGTGCGGCCGGGGGTACAGGGGCCGGGGGGCGTGTGTACGGGGAGGGTGGGCCCGGGGGTAGAGGGGCCGGGGGGTACAGGGGCCGGGGGGGTAGAGGGGCCGGGGGTAGAGGGGCCGGGGGGGTAGAGGGGCCGGGGGGCGTGTGTACGGGGAGGGTGGGCCCGGGGGTAGAGGGGCCGGGGGGGCGTGTGTACGGGGAGGGTGGGCCCGGGGGTAGAGGGGCCGGGGGTAGAGGGGCCGGGGGGCGTGTGTACGGGGAGGGTGGGCCCGGGGGTAGAGGGGCCGGGGGGCGTGTGTACGGGGAGGGTGGGCCCGGGGGTACAGGGGCCGGGGGGCGTGTGTACGGGGAGGGTGGGCCCGGGGGTACAGGGGCCGGGGGTAGAGGGGCCGGGGGTAGAGGGGCCGGGGGGGTAGAGGGGCCGGGGGTAGAGGGGCCGGGGGTAGAGGGGCCGGGGGGGTAGAGGGGCCGGGGGTAGAGGGGCCGGGGGTAGAGGGGCCGGGGGGGTAGAGGGGCCGGGGGTAGAGGGGCCGGGGGGGTAGAGGGGCCGGGGGTAGAGGGGCCGGGGGTAGAGGGGCCGGGGGGGTACAGGGGCCGGGGGTAGAGGGGCCGGGGGGCGTGTGTACGGGGAGGGTGGGCCCGGGGGTACAGGGGCCGGGGGGGTAGAGGGGCCGGGGGTAGAGGGGCCGGGGGGGTAGAGGGGCCGGGGGGCGTGTGTACGGGGAGGGTGGGCCCGGGGGTACAGGGGCCGGGGGGGGTAGAGGGGCCGGGGGTAGAGGGGCCGGGGGGGTAGAGGGGCCGGGGGGGTAGAGGGGCCGGGGGGGTAGAGGGGCCGGGGGGGTAGAGGGGCCGGGGGGGTAGAGGGGCCGGGGGGGTAGAGGGGCCGGGGGGGTAGAGGGGCCGGGGGGGTAGAGGGGCCGGGGGGGTAGAGGGGCCGGGGGGGTAGAGGGGCCGGGGGGGTACAGGGGCCGGGGGGGTAGAGGGGCCGGGGGGGTAGAGGGGCCGGGGGGGTACAGGGGCCGGGGGGGTAGAGGGGCCGGGGGGTAGAGGGGCCGGGGGGGTAGAGGGGCCGGGGGGGTACAGGGGCCGGGGGTAGAGGGGCCGGGGGGCGTGTGTACGGGGAGGGTGGGCCCGGGGGTACAGGGGCCGGGGGGGTAGAGGGGCCGGGGGTAGAGGGGCCGGGGGGGTACAGGGGCCGGGGGTAGAGGGGCCGGGGGGGTAGAGGGGCCGGGGGTAGAGGGGCCGGGGGGGTAGAGGGGCCGGGGGGGTAGAGGGGCCGGGGGGGTACAGGGGCCGGGGGTAGAGGGGCCGGGGGTAGAGGGGCCGGGGGTAGAGGGGCCGGGGGGGTAGAGGGGCCGGGGGGGGTACAGGGGCCGGGGGGTAGAGGGGCCGGGGGTAGAGGGGCCGGGGGGGTAGAGGGGCCGGGGGGGTACAGGGGCCGGGGGGTAGAGGGGCCGGGGGGCGTGTGTACGGGGAGGGTGGGCCCGGGGGTACAGGGGCCGGGGGGGTAGAGGGGCCGGGGGTAGAGGGGCCGGGGGGGTACAGGGGCCGGGGGTAGAGGGGCCGGGGGGGTAGAGGGGCCGGGGGTAGAGGGGCCGGGGGGGTAGAGGGGCCGGGGGTAGAGGGGCCGGGGGGGTACAGGGGCCGGGGGTAGAGGGGCCGGGGGGGTACAGGGGCCGGGGGTAGAGGGGCCGGGGGGTAGAGGGGCCGGGGGGGTAGAGGGGCCGGGGGTAGAGGGGCCGGGGGTAGAGGGGCCGGGGGTAGAGGGGCCGGGGGGGTAGAGGGGCCGGGGGGGTAGAGGGGCCGGGGGTAGAGGGGCCGGGGGTAGAGGGGCCGGGGGTAGAGGGGCCGGGGGTAGAGGGGCCGGGGGGGTAGAGGGGCCGGGGGGGTAGAGGGGCCGGGGGTAGAGGGGCCGGGGGTAGAGGGGCCGGGGGTAGAGGGGCCGGGGGGGTAGAGGGGCCGGGGGTAGAGGGGCCGGGGGTAGAGGGGCCGGGGGGGTACAGGGGCCGGGGGGGTACAGGGGCCGGGGGTAGAGGGGCCGGGGGTAGAGGGGCCGGGGGGGTAGAGGGGCCGGGGGGGTAGAGGGGCCGGGGGTAGAGGGGCCGGGGGTAGAGGGGCCGGGGGGGTAGAGGGGCCGGGGGGGTAGAGGGGCCGGGGGGGTAGAGGGGCCGGGGGGGTAGAGGGGCCGGGGGGGTAGAGGGGCCGGGGGTAGAGGGGCCGGGGGGTAGAGGGGCCGGGGGGGTAGAGGGGCCGGGGGTAGAGGGGCCGGGGGGGTAGAGGGGCCGGGGGGGTAGAGGGGCCGGGGGGTAGAGGGGCCGGGGGGGTAGAGGGGCCGGGGGGGTAGAGGGGCCGGGGGGTAGAGGGGCCGGGGGTAGAGGGGCCGGGGGGGTAGAGGGGCCGGGGGGGTAGAGGGGCCGGGGGGGTAGAGGGGCCGGGGGGGTAGAGGGGCCGGGGGGGTAGAGGGGCCGGGGGGGTAGAGGGGCCGGGGGGGTAGAGGGGCCGGGGGGGTAGAGGGGCCGGGGGGGTAGAGGGGCCGGGGGTAGAGGGGCCGGGGGGGTAGAGGGGCCGGGGGGGTAGAGGGGCCGGGGGGGGTAGAGGGGCCGGGGGGGTTAGAGGGGCCGGGGGGGTAGAGGGGCCGGGGGGGTAGAGGGGCCGGGGGGGTAGAGGGGCCGGGGGGGTAGAGGGGCCGGGGGGGGTAGAGGGGCCGGGGGGGGTAGAGGGGCCGGGGGGAGAGGGGCCGGGGGGAGAGGGGCCGGGGGTAGAGGGGCCGGGGGGAGAGGGGCCGGGGGGCGTGTGTACGGGGAGGGTGGGCCCGGGGGTACAGGGGCCGGGGGTAGAGGGGCCGGGGGTAGAGGGGCCGGGGGGTAGAGGGGCCGGGGGGAGAGGGGCCGGGGGTAGAGGGGCCGGGGGTAGAGGGGCCGGGGGTAGAGGGGCCGGGGGTAGAGGGGCCGGGGGGAGAGGGGCCGGGGGTAGAGGGGCCGGGGGTAGAGGGGCCGGGGGGGAGAGGGGCCGGGGGGAGAGGGGCCGGGGGGCGAGCAGTAGGTGAGTGCGGCCGGGGGGAGAGGGGCCGGGGGGAGAGGGGCCGGGGGGTTAGAGGGGCCGGGGGGCGAGCAGTAGGTGAGTGCGGCCGGGGGGAGAGGGGCCGGGGGTAGAGGGGCCGGGGGTAGAGGAGCCGGGGGGGTAGAGGGGCCGGGGGGGTAGAGGGGCCGGGGGGAGAGGGGCCGGGGGTAGAGGGGCCGGGGGTAGAGGGGCCGGGGGGGTAGAGGGGCCGGGGGGAGAGGGGCCGGGGGGAGAGGGGCCGGGGGGCGAGCAGTAGGTGAGTGCGGCCGGGGGGAGAGGGGCCGGGGGGAGAGGGGCCGGGGGGTAGAGGGGCCGGGGGGTAGAGGGGCCGGGGGGAGAGGGGCCGGGGGGCGAGCAGTAGGTGAGTGGGGCCGGGGGTAGAGGGGCCGGGGGGGTAGAGGGGCCGAGGGGTAGAGGGGCCGGGGGGGTAGAGGGGCCGGGGGGGTAGAGGGGCCGGGGGGGTAGAGGGGCCGGGGGGGTAGAGGGGCCGAGGGGTAGAGGGGCCGGGGGGGTAGAGGGGCCGGGGGGGTAGAGGGGCCGGGGGGGGGTAGAGGGGCCGAGGGGTAGAGGGGCCGGGGGGGTAGAGGGGCCGGGGGTAGAGGGGCCGGGGGGGTAGAGGGGCCGGGGGGAGAGGGGCCGGGGGGCGAGCAGTAGGTGAGTGCGGCCGGGGGTAGAGGGGCCGGGGTAGAGGGGCCGGGGGGGTAGAGGGGCCGGGGGTAGAGGGGCCGGGGGGGTAGAGGGGCCGGGGGGAGAGGGGCCGGGGGGCGTGTGTACGGGGACGGTGGGCCCGGGGGGAGAGGGGTCGGGGGGAGAGGGGCCGGGGAGCGTGTGTACGGGGAGGGAGGGGTCGTGGGGGAGAGGGGCCGGGGAGCCCGGGGGTAGAGGGGCCGGGGGTAGAGGGCCCGGGGGTAGAGGGGCCGGGGGGCCCGGGGGTAGAGGGGCCGGGGGGACAGGGCCCGGGGGTAGAGGGGCCCGGGGATAGGCTTGTACTCGCTGGAATTTAGAAGACTGAGGGGGGATCTTATTGAAACATATAAAATTCTTAAGTGGTTGGAGAGGCTAGATGCGGGAAGATTGTTCCCGATGTTGGGGGAGTTCAGAACAAGGGGTCACAGCTTAAGGATAAGGGGGAAGCCTTTTAGGACCGAGATGAGGAAAAAATTCTTCACACAGAGAGTGGTGAATCTGTGGAATTCTCTGCCACAGAAGGTAGTTGAGGCCAGTTAATTGGCTATATTTAAGAGGGAGTTAGATGTGGCCCTTGTGGCTAAAGGGATCAGGGGGTATGGAGAGAAGGCAGGTACAGGATACTGAGCTGGATGATCAGCCATGATCATATTGAATGGCGGTGCAGGCTCGAAGGGCCGAATGGCCTACTCCTGCACCTATTTTGTATGTTTCTAGAGGGGCCCGGGGGGCTGTGGTGGGGGCCGGAGCGGAGCGGGGCCGGGAGAGCCGGGGGCCCCGGGGGGGGGGGGGGAGCAGTGGGTGAGTGCGGCCGGGACCCGGCTCTGTGGGGGACAGGGCGGGGAGAGTGGCCCTGGGGGGGGGGGGAAGGGGGCGGTACGAGGGGCCAGGGGTGGGTGGGTGTGTTGGGGGGGGGGGGGGGGTAGAGGCAGGGGGAGGCTGGGGCCCGGAGTGAGGGCACTATGTGTGTGTGTGGGGGGGGTGGGGTGGGGGTAGAGGCTGGGGGGAGGGTGGGGCCCGGGGGAGCTGGTGAGGCCGGGGACTGTGGTGGGGGACAGGGCGGAAAGCGGGTTGTATGGGGGCTCCGGTGTGGGGTGGTGAGGGGGAGGGCGGTGGCCCGGTGCGGGCCCGCCACTGTGTGGGGCTGGGGGTGGGGGGAGAGTGGGCTGAGACCCTGGGTGAGGTTGACTCTGTGTGGGGAGGGGCTGGGGGCAGGGGGCAGGACCGGTGTGGGGTGGTGAGGGGAGGGAAGCTGCCCGGTGCGGGCCCGCCACTGTGTGGGGCCGGGGGGGAGGGGGGGGGAGTAGTGGGCTGGGGCTCTGGGTGAGGTTGACTCTGTGTGGGGAGGGGCTGGGGGCAGGGTGGGCACCGGTGTGGGGGTGGAGAGGGGTGGTCCTCTGTGAGGGTTGGTGTTGCGGGGAGAGAGGGGCCCATGCCCTGTGGGGCATGGGGCCGCGGTGACCCCGGCTGCCTTGATCTCCGGCCCGGGTCTCCCTTTCTCCCCGTGTGGCCGTGGCCCCCTCCCTTCCCCGGGCAGGCGCGGTCTTCTCCGGACCAGGACAGGAGCTCCACTGATCCCGGCATCCTGGTCAGCACCGGCACCATGGGCCGAAGGGACTGGCCCAGCTCCAACACCAGGGGACTCACTGATACCCCGCTGAGAATGAATTATATACTTGCATTATATGTCCATAAGTGATAGGAGGAGTATCGGGCCATTCGGCCCATCGAGTCTACTCTACCATTCAATCACAGCTGATCTCTCCCTTCTAACCCCATTCTCCTGCCTTCTTGAGGCCAGTTCATTGGCTATATTTAAGAGGAAGTTAGATGTGGCCCTTATGGCTAAAGGGATCAGGGGGTATGGAGAGAAGGCAGGTACAGGTTACTGAGTTGGATGATCAGCCATGATCACAATGAATGGCGGTGCAGGCTCGAAGGGCCGAATGGCCTACTCCTGCACCTATTTTCTATGTTTCTCCCCATAACCCCTGACACCCACACTAATCAAGAATCTATCTATCTCTGCTATAAACATATCCACTGCTGCTGCTTAATGAAGGAGCATCCTATCTGTAGATTTGTTTTGCCTAAAAGTGAACCCAATGTAAAGGAAAAAGTAATCATTTAGAAGTGAACCTGCCACTGTATTGTTTGGCCTGTGCGAAATGCCAGGTATTTGAACTAGTCAGAGTGGTTTTTGTTATGTTGACAGAGAAGTCCCTGGGGGTGTTTGGCATGATGCGAAGCCTGGTGGTTTATTGCAAGATAGGTAAAGCAGATACACGTTCACCTGTGTAACTGCTGGCTTGTTGGCACCTGTCACTCAAAATGAAGGCAGAACAAGGGCTTAGTCGACAATGCGTTGTGAAGTTTGTTTTATTTATAGATTCAGTTATTCATCGTGGAGACAAGTTGGGCCGAAGGGCCTGTTTCCACGCTGTGCCACTCTGTGAGACAGATCTTTGGCTAAAGTCCATACCAACAAAGATATCTGTCTGCATGTCCCATTTACCTGTGTTTGGCCCATATCTCTAAATCTAAAAATCTAAAATCTCTCTCCACCCTTTCCATCCATGTACCAGTTCAAATGTCTTTAAAATATCATGGTTGTCTCTACTTCTCCCACCACTTCTGGTAACTCTACCCTAGTACCCACCACACAAATCTTATGGTCACGATCCAAACAATAGACAATAGGTGCAGGAGGAGGCCATTCGGCCCAGCGAGCCAGCACCATCATTCAATGTGATCATGGCTGATCATTCTCAATCAGTACCCCGTTCCTGCCTTCTCCCCATACCCCCTGACTCCGCTATCATTAAGAGCTCTATCTAGTTCTCTCTTGAATGCATTCAGAGACTTGGCCTCCACTGCCTTCTGAGGCAGTGAATTCCACAGATTGATGTTCCTTTTGGAAGGAGATGAGGAGGAATTTCTTTAGTCAGAGAGTGGTGAATCTCTGGAATTCATCGCCACAGAAGGCTGTGGAGGTCAAGTGGGAGCACACCTGGACACCTGGAGGAATCCCACACAGTCACAGAGAATGTGCAAACTCCACACAGCATTACCCGTGGTCAGGATTGAACCTGGGTCTCTGATGCTGTGTGTGAGGCAGCAACTCTACCAGTTGAGCCACTGTGCCCTCCACCACAATGACCCCCCCGGATCACTTTTAAATCATTCCGTCCCATCTTAAACTCACGCCCTCTAGTTTTAGAGTCCCCGACCCTGAGAAGAAGACTGACTGTCCCATCTATGGTCCTCAAAATGCTCTCAACCTCTACAACGTCACCCCTCGGTGTCCTTGCAAGTAACACAGTCAAATCCTCTCCAATCTCCTTATAATTCAACCACTCCAGTCACAGCAAGATCCTGGTGAATTTGTGATGTATCTGTACAAGATATGCAAGTTTCCATACCCATCTACAGACCTATGATGTGATCATAGTCATTCATCATGTTTAACATTGGACATTGGAGAGTGCTTTGTGTATTGCCAGCCCATGCTTAGAGAGGGTGAGGGTACAGCAGGCTGGGCTGGCCTGGTCACACTTGGCTCCAATTGTGGAGTGAACAAAATAAATATGGATGTCCGTGTTGCCTAGGGTTGCCAACTGTCCCATATTAGCCGGGACATCCTGTATTGTGGGCTAAATTAGTTTGTTCCGTATTAGTAGGGTTGCCAACTTCCTCACTCCCAAATAAGGGACAAAGGGTGACATCATCGCCCCGTGCGCCCCACGTGACCTCACCCAGCCAGCAGCCACGTGCTCCGGCTCCACCACTGGCGGCCGCCCGGGCCGGGAGCCGGTGCATTGGGAGTGAGGAAGTTGGCAACCCTCGTGTTGCCTCTTCAACAGATACAAAGCACCTCGCCTGAGACCAGAGTTGGCAATTTGCATACCAGAGCATTGTGTGACTCATTTTGGTGATGCAGACGGGGAAAATTGCCATGTTATTAATTGGACGAATATCTTGTATGACAATAGGTGCAGGAGGAGGCCATTCGGCCCTTCGAGCCATCACCGCCATTCAATGTGATCATGGCTGATCATTCTCAATCAGTACCCCGTTCCTGCCCTCTCCCCATGCCCCCTGACTCCGCTATCCTTAAGAGCTCTAGCTAGCTCTCTCTTGAATGCTTTCAGAGAATTGGCCTCCACTGCCTTCTGAGGCAGAGAATTCCACAGATTCACAACTCTCTGACTGAAAAAGTTTTTCCTCATCTCAGAAGGACCTCTGTGCTCCTATACTCAACTCCTCTTGTTATGAAGGCCAACATTCCATTGGCTTTCTTCACTGCCTGCTGTACCTGCATGCTTCCTTTCAGTGACTGATGCACTAGGACACCCAGATCTCGTTGTACGTCCCCTTTTCCTAACTTGATACCAGATAACTTGATTTCCTAACAGATAATACTCTGCCTTCCTATTCTTGCCACCAAAGTGGATAACCTCACACTTATCCACATTAAACTGCATCTGCCATGCATCCTCCCACTCACACAACCTGTCCAAGTCACCCTGCAACCTCATAGCATCTTCCTTACAGTTCACACTACCACCCAGCTTTGTATCATCTGCAGATTTGCTAATGGTACTTTTAATCCCTTCATGAGTCCATGTACAGTAGTTATTGTTAGGCCCATTAGCGTTGGTAGTTTCAGAAGGCAGCTCAATATCTTTATTTGAGTAATTAGTGACTGTAAACCTTGCTATAGATATTAGTTTTATAGTTATTGGTCTTTGGGCGAGGAGCAATTAGGCTTGTATACACTGGAATTTAGAAGGATGAGGGGGGATCTTATTGAAACATATAAGATAATTAGGGGATTGGACACATTAGAGGCAGGAAACATGTTCCCAATGTTGGGGGAGTCCAGAACAAGGGGCCACAGTTTAAGAATAAGGGGTAGGCCATTTAGAACGGAGATGAGGAAGAACTTTTTCAGTCAGAGAGTGGTGAAGGTGTGGAATTCTCTGCCTCAGAAGGCAGTGGAGGCCAGTTCGTTGGATGCTTTCAAGAGAGAGTTGGATAGAGCTCTTAAGGATAGCGGAGTGAGGGGGTATGGGGAGAAGGCAGGAACGGGGTACTGATTGAGAGTGATCAGCCATGATCGCATTGAATGGCGGTGCTGGCTCGAAGGGCTGAATGGCCTACTCCTGCACCTATTGTCTATAACCAGCATCTGCAGACCCTTCCTACACATCTCTGGAGAACATGTATAGGTGATGTTCTGATACTCCAAAGACGTACAGGTATGTAGGTTAATTGGCTGGGTAAATGTGAAAATTGTCCCTAGTGGGTGTAGGATAGTGTTAATGTGCGGGGATCACTGGGCGGCACGGACTTGGTGGGCCGAAAAGGCCTGTTTCCGGCTGGATATGTATGATATGATATGATATGATATGTTTCTTTAGACCCTTCTTTATTTCCCTGCACAATCAGACCTCACCTGTACCCATTTACAGAATCACACCATAATTATTTTTAAACACCTTCAACAAATCACTTTTGAACCCAAATCAGTGCCGTCATCTACCACGGTGTTTAGATTTACCACCGGGCAACATCGCTGAGAATTAATGTACTCTCTTGCCCAAATATTCTTCCAAATCAGAATGCAGGACTCCAACCATCACCTATTTTGTACAGATATACATTGCGTTTCAATTTTTATACAGTATTTTTACCCTAATGTTTAGAGATACAGCACGGAAACAGGCCCTCTTGGTCCACCGGGTCCGCGCCACCCAGCGATCCCCGCACACTAACACTATCCTACACCCACTCGGGACAATTTTTACATTTACCAAGCCAATTAACCTACAAACCTGCACGTCTTTGGAGTAGCTTTATTTTCCTATGAATATATCCAGAGAAGATGTTGTTCTTAACTTTGTGAACTTGCGCTAGCCTTTCACATCATTAGGTCAATAGACAATAGGTGCAGGAGTAGGCCATTCAGCCCTTCGAGCCAGCACCGCCATTCAATGCGATCATGGCTGATCACTCTCAATCAGTACCCCGTTCCTGCCTTCTCCCCATACCCCCTCACTCCGCTATCCTTAAGAGCTCTATCCAGCTCGCCCACTCACACAACCTGTCCAAGTCACCCTGCAGCCTATTGCATCTTCCTCACAATTCACACTACCCCCCAACTTAGTATCATCTGCAAATTTGCTAATGGTACTTTTAATCCCTTCATCTAAGTCATTAATGTATATCGTAAATAGCTGGGGTTCCAGCACCGAACCTTGCGGTACCCCACTGGTCACTGCCTGCCATTCCGAAAGGGACCCATTTATCCCCACTCTTTGTTTTCTGTCTGTCAACCAATTTTCTATCCATGTCAGTACCCTACCCCCAATACCATGTGCTCTAATTTTGCCCACTAATCTCCTATGTGGGACCTTGTCGAAGGCTTTCTGAAAGTCGAGGTACACCACATCCACTGACTCTCCCCTGTCAATTTTCCTAGTTACATCCTCAAAAAATTCCAGTAGATTTGTCAAGCATGATTTCCCCTTCGTAAATCCATGCTGACTCGGAATGATCCTGTTACTGCTATCCAAATGCTCAGCAATTTCGTCTTTTATAATTGACTCCAGCATCTTCCCCACCACTGATGTCAGACTAACTGGTCTATAATTACCCGTTTTCGCTCTCCCCATTTCTTAAAAAGTGGGATAACATTTGCTATCCTCCAATCCACAGGAACTGATCCTGAATCTATAGAACATTGAAAAATGATCTCCAATGCTTCCACTATTTCTAGAGCCACCTCCTTAAGTACCCTGGGATGCAGCCCATCAGGCCCTGGGGATTTATCAGCCTTCAGTCCCATCAGTCTACCCAAAACCATTTCCTGCCTAATGTGGATTTCCTTCAGTTCCTCCATCACCCAAGGTTCTCCGGCCCCTAGAACATTTGGGAGATTGTGTGTATCTTCCTCAGTAAAGACAGATCCAAAGTAACGGTTTAACCCGTCTGCCATTTCTTTGTTCCCCATAATAAATTCCCCTGCTTCTGTCTTCAAGGGACCCACATTTTTTTCCTCTTCACGTACCTAAAAAAACTTTTGCTATCCTCCTTTATATTATTGGCTAGTTTACCCTCGTACCTCATCTTTTCTCCCCGTATTGCCTTTTTAGTTAACTTTTGTTGCTCTTTAAAAGAGCCCCAATCCTCTGTCTTCCCACTCTTCTTTGTGATGTTATACTTCCTCTCCTTAATTTTTATGCTGTCCTTGACTTCCCTTGTCAGCCACAGGTGTCTCTTACTCCCCTTAGAGTCTATCCGCCTCTTTGGGATAAATTGATCCTGCAACCTCTGCATTATTCCCAGGAATACCTGCCATTGCTGTTCTACCGTCTTCCCTGCTAGGGCCTCCTTCCAGTCAATTTTGGCCAGTTCCTGCCTCATGCCTCTGTAATCCCCTTTGCTATACTGTAATACTGACATGTAGCCATGTCTCAGTGATCCCTACAACATCATACTTGCCCATGACTAACTGTGCCTCAAGCTCATCCACTTTATTTTTTATACTACGCGCATTTAAGTACAACACTTTAACTTCTGTATTTACCTCCCCTCTCACATCGGTCACAAATGGCCCTGCCCTTAATCTCTTTTCCCCTCTAGAACTTCTGTTCCCATTCTTCCGAGAGTCTTCTGCAATATCTCCTGTATTTCCTTTAACCTCATCTTCATATTCACAATTTGTTACCCCCTCCCCCCCACTACTTAGTTTAAAGCCACAGGTGTCACACTAGCAAACCTGCCTGCCAGTTATGCACTGACGATAGCATAAAAAGCTGGAGTAACTCAGCGGGTCAGGCAGCATCTCTGGAGAACATGGATAGGTAACGTTTCACAGAGTGCTGGAGTAACTCAGCGGGTCAGGCAGCATCTGTGGAGAACATGGATAGGTGACGTTTCACAGAGTGCTGGAGTAACTCAGCGGGTCAGGCAGCATCTGTGGAGAGAAGGAATGGGTGAGGTTTCGGATGGAGACCCTCCTTTGGAGATACTGCCTGACCCACTGAGTTACGGCAACACTGTCTTTTTGCCAGCAGTACAACGTCGAGTTGTTTGCCATACGTGCCGTGCCGCCTAGTTTCAGATTGCCTCGTGAAATGGAAGTTCTAGAACTGCTGATGTTTAGATTTATATTATTGCACGTGGTATTGTGAAAAGCTTTGTTTTGCATGCTATCCAATCAGATAATACAATTCATAAATACAAGCAGGTCTGGATCAAGTACAATAGATCACATGGGAGGGTGCAGAGAGCAGAATATAGTTCCCAGCAATGTATCACACAGTGGCAACAAGGCTCTGAGACCAAGTGCACAATGGGTAGAGGTGAATCGGACAGTACCCCAGCTTATGGAAGGGCCGTTCACAAGCCTGATCACAGAGGGGAAGAAGCTGTTCCTGAGTCTGGTGGTGCGCGCTTTCAAGCTTCTGGACCTTTTGCCAGACAGGAGCGGGTAGAAAAAGGAATGACCAGGGTGGGTCAAGTCTTTGATTATGTTGGCTGCTTTCCTGAGACAGTGTGAGGTGCAGATGGAGTCAGTGGTGGGGAGTGTGGTGTGTGTGATGGACTGGGCTCCATCTACAATGGTGGGGAGTGTGGTGTGTGTGGGGGACTGGGCCGTCTGCGATGGTGGGGAGTGTGGTGTGTGTGGGGGACTGGGCTACATCTACAATGGTGCGGAGTGTGGTGGACCCGGCTACATCTACAGTGGTGGGGAGTGTGGGGGACTGGGCCGTCTCTGCGATGGTGGGGAGTGTGGTGTGTGTGGGGGACTGGGCTACATCTACAATGGTGGGGAGTGTGGTGTGTGTGGGGGACTGGGCCGTCTGCGATGGTGGGGAGTGTGGTGTGGGGGGGACTGGGCTACATCTACAATGGTGGGGAGTGTGGTGGACCTGGCTACATCTACAGTGGTGGGGAGTGTGGTGTGTGTGGGGGACTGGGCTACATCTACAATGGTGGGGAGTGTGGTGTGTGTGGGGGACTGGGCCGTCTGCGATGGTGGGGAGTGTGGTGTGGGGGGGACTGGGCTACATCTACAATGGTGGGGAGTGTGGTGGACCTGGCTACATCTACAGTGGTGGGGAGTGTGGTGTGTGGGGGGGACTGGGCCGTCTCTGCGATGGTGGGGAGTGTGGTGTGTGGGGGGGACTGGGCCGTCTCTGCGATGGTGGGGAGTGTGGTGTGTGGGGGGGACTGGGCCGTCTCTGCGATGGTGGGGAGTGTGGTGTGGGGGGGACTAGGTCGTCTCTGCGATGGTGGGGAGTGTGGTGTGTGGGGGACTGGGCCGTCTCTGCGATGGTGGGGAGTGTGGTGTATGGGGGGGACTCGGCCGTCTCTGCGATGGTGTGGTGTGTGGGGGGGGCTGGGCCGTCTCTGCGATGGTGTGGTGTGTGGGGGGGACTGGGCTCCATCTACAATGGTGGGGAGTGTGGTGTGTGTGGGGGACTGGGCCGTCTCTGCGATGGTGGGGAGTGTGGTGTGTGGGGGGGACTGGGCCGTCTCTGCGATGGTGGGGAGTGTGGGGGGGACTGGGCTCCATCTACAATGGTGGGGTGTGTGGGGGACTGGGCCGCCTCTGCGATGGTGGGGAGTGTGGTGTGTGGGGGGGACTGGGCCGTCTCTGCGATGGTGGGGAGTGTGGGGGGGACTGGGCTCCATCTAGAATGGTGGGGAGTGTGGTGTGTGGGGGACTGGGCCGTCTCTGCGATGGTGGGGAGTGTGGTGTGGGGGGGACTGGGCCGTCTCTGCGATGGTGGGGAGTGTGGTGTGTGGGGGGGACTGGGCTCCATCTACAATGGTGGGGAGTGTGGTGTGGGGGGGACTGGGCCGTCTCTGCGATGGTGGGGAGTGTGGTGTGTGGGGGGGACTGGGCCGTCTCTGCGATGGTGGGGAGTGTGGTGTGTGGGGGGGACTGGGCCGTCTCTGCGATGGTGGGGAGTGTGGTGTGTGGGGGGGACTGGGCCGTCTCTGCGATGGTGGGGAGTGTGGTGTGTGGGGGGGACTGGGCCGTCTCTGCGATGGTGGGGAGTGTGGTGTGTGGGGGACTGGGCCGTCTCTGCGATGGTGGGGAGTGTGGTGTGTGGGGGGGACTGGGCCGTCTCTGCGATGGTGGGGAGTGTGGTGTGTGGGGGGGACTGGGCTACTGGATTTCCTCACCCCTTATCCCATTCAGTGAGATGGTGAAATGAGGAGTGAATGTTTTAGTTCAGTTGATGGGAAAAATATTAAATAAATGAATGTGAATGGAAAGTCCAAATGTCTGTAATTTCTTTGTTACTTCCTGACTAGGTTTTAGTAATTGTGGAATTCTGACTTTGGAGATCGTTAATTTGTAAAACGTGATGTTTGCAGGGATGTCTTTGTACGTGACCTTTACTTGCTGCAGGACTGATGCATGATGAGGAAAATAATGGTGAATAGGAAATGAAGATAGAGGGACTGGTGAGTATGGCGGCTGCTGTCCAGTGCTAAGATGCATGCGTGTGTGGCCCTGCCATCTATGGATAGCAGGACATTGAGTCCATTCTCCTGACTGGCCAGTACATGCAGTTGATCAATTTCACCTTTTGTCACACAATTCCTACTCTAATAACCTACTCTACTCTAACCCCCTTACCCTGAACACAGGATCCCCCCAGGGTTGCGTCCTTAGCCCCCTACTGTACTCCCTGTACACACATGACTGTGTGGCCAGGTTCAGCTCAAACTCCATCATCAAGTTTGCTGATGACACTGTGGTGGTGGGCCGGATCTCCAACAACGATGAGAAGGCCTACCGGGAGGAGATGGCTGATCTGGCACTCTGGTGTCGGGACAATAGCCTCCTCTTGAATGTCACAAAAACTAAGGAGCTGATTGTGGACTTTAGAAGGGTTCAACATCCAAGGACGTACACGCCACTGGAGATAAATGGGTCTACTGTGGATAGGGTGAGCTGCTTTAAATACCTGGGAGTCCACATCACAGAGGATCTGACATGGACAACACACATTGCCGCACTGGTGAGTAAGGCAAGGCAGCGCCTTTACCACCTCAGACAGTTGAGGAAATGTAGAGTCTCTCTGAGGATCCTTCATTGCTTCTACTCTGGGGCTGTAGAAAGCATCCTGTCTGGCAACATCACAATCTGGTTTGGGAACAGCTCTGCCCAGGACAGGAAGGCTCTGCAGAGAGTAGTGCGTTCGGTTGAACGCACCATGGGAACTACACTCGCCCCCCTGCAGGACCTATACATCAGGAGGTGCAGATCCAGCAACATTATGGGGGACCCCTACCACCCCAGCAACGGACTGTTCCAGCTGCTACGGTCAGGCAAACGCCTCCGCTGTCACGCTGTGAAAACGGAGAGGATGAGACGGAGTTTCTTCCCACAGGCCATCAGGACTGTTAACTCTCATATCACCAGGGACTCATTTAATTTACTGTATTAATTTATTTTTTGTGTTAATATTTTTTTTCTCTATCCTGTTTTGTAGTTGAGCACAATCCGCAGGCGTGGCCACTTTCATTTCACTGCACATCTTGTAGATGTATGTCACAAATAAACTTGACTTGACGACTTGACTAATACTCTTTGATTCTGGCTAAATCCTGTACACATAGACACACAAATACTGGACAGGCAGCATCTCTGGAGAGAAGGAATGGGTGATGAATCTGCACTAGTTTACACATTCTGTTGTGCTGCTGCAAGTAAGAATGTTATTGTTTTATCTGGGACACATGACAATATAACTCAAGATAGATATGTAGGTATGTAGGTTAATTGGCTGGGTAAATGTAAAAATTGTCCCTAGTGGGTGTAGGATAGTGTTAATGTACAGGGATCACTGGGCGGCACGGACTTGGAGGGCCGAAAAGGCCTGTTTCCGGCTGTATATATATGATATGATATGATATACAAAAAGCTGGAGCAACTCAGTGGGACAGGCAGCATTTCTGGAGAGAAGGAATGGGTAACGTTTCGGGTCAAGACCCTTTAAAACTTGGCAATAAGACATTCTTGGCTCTCTCTCTCTCTCTCTACTCTTGACAGAAATGGCCCTTCTGTGCTGCCCCACTTTCAGTTTCAGTTTAGTTTATTGCCACGTGTCACCAAGGTACAGTGAAAAGCTTTTGTTGCGTGCTATCCAGTCAGCAGAAAGACAATACATGATTTCAATCGAGCCGTCCACAGCCTATAGATACAGGATAAGGGAATAGCGTTTAGTGCATTTCAAGATCAAGATGAATGTGTTGTCTCATGTACCAGTTAAGGTGCAGTCAAATTTGAGTTCCCGCTTGTGGCAGTCAGGCCGGTGTGGGCAGTGCCAACGTGGCTAGAAGTTGCATTTTGTTTCTGCTGCCCACTCCCCTCCCCACCTGTTTATTCTCACCCTGATGGCAGCTTTTATAGTGCTGGTGCTCTTTACAGAGTTGTTTCACTACCCACGGTCAAGACAGGAATGACATGGCATTTCAATAAAGGCAGCAGTTGTCAGGAAATAGACAGCGTTTCAATGAATGAACAAGGGTGAAAAAACCCCTAAATACTTTTGCTGCTAGCCTGGGGTTTTACCAGTTTCACATTTTTTAACCCGTGTCATCTAATTGGGTAGGAAGGAACTTCAGATGCTGGTTTACACCGAAGATAGACACAAAATGCTGGAGTAACTCGGAGGGACAGGCAGCATCTCTGGAGAAAAGGAATAGTTGACGTTTTGGGTTGAGACCCTTCATCAGACGCTGGGTACAAGCACTACACAACTACTTTAGTGCATCACAAACATGAACTCGACTTTCCTGGGATCAAAACAAAGCGCTGGACCAACTCAGCGGCCAGGCTGCGTCTGAGGAGAGAATGGACAGGTGGCCTTCAGGCCCAGCCGAAATCCCCTCATGCTGCATGACCTGCCGTCTTCCTCCAGCACTTTAATGTTTTGATCAAGATCCCACCATCTGCAGTTTCCTGTGTCACCAGTTTCTTGATACATCTTTAGTGCGGGTGTCAGGGGTTATGGGGAAAAGGCAGGAGAATGGGGTTAGTAGGGAGAGATAGATCAGCCATGATTGAATGGCAGAGTAGACTTGATGGGCCGAATGGCCTAATTCTACTCCTATCACGTCTGACCTTCTGAACTTCTTTCTGAAAATGCACTTGTGTTGTACACTGGCAATGTACCACTGATACCAGAGTCACCAAGTGCTTATTTAATCAAATAACAACTGGACAAATTGCTGTGGCATTTAGCAGGTTTCTATTCAGTCCAGAAGCTCTGTGCTCAGTAGTATGTGTACTTACTGTGTATGCACTCAATCCTGTCGGCTGCAATTTCTCTATATGGTTTTCATCTTGTTTTATCAGTCCTGCTATCCAACTTTCAGGTTTTTGTTTTATCTTCCTTGGCCATCTTGTGCTCAGTCTCCCCCCCCCCCCCCCCCCCAACAACCCTAACCCAGCCTTTAACCCACATATTCCAGTGCTGTTCCCACTCTGGTCCTTTCCCCTTCCATTTCCCACCCCCACTCTGACATCATTTTTGGCATCTTGGTCCCTTTCAGAATGGCAGGCAGTGACTAGTGGGGTACCGCAAGGCTCGGTGCTGGGACCGCAGCTATTTACAATATAGATTAATGACTTGGATGAAGGGATTAAAAGTAACATTAGCAAATTTGCAGATGACACAAAGCTGGGTGGTAGTGTGAACTGTGAGGAAGATGCTATGAGGATGCAGGGTGACTTGTACAGGTTGTGTGAGTGGGCAGATGCAGTTTAATGTGGATAAGTGTGAGGTTATCCACTTTGGTGGTAAGAATAGGAAGGTAGAGTATAATCTGAATGGTGTCAAGTTAGGAAAAGGGGAAGTACAAAGAGATCTGGGTGCCCTTGTTCATCAGTCACTGAAAGTAAGCATGCAGGTACAGCAGGCAGTGAAGAAAGCCAATGGCATGTCGGCCTTCATAACAAGAGGAGTTGAGTATAGGAGCAAAGAGGTCCTTTTGCAGTTGTACAGGGCCCTAGTGAGACCACACCTGGAGTACTGTGTGCAGTTTTGGACTCCAAATTTGAGGAAGGATATTCTTGCTATTGAGGGCGTGCAGCGTAGGTTTACTAGGTTAATTCCCGGAATGGCGGGACTGTCGTATGTTGAAAGACTGGAGCGACTAGGCTTGTATACTCTGGAATTTAGAAGGATGAGAGGGGATCTTATTGAAACGTAATATTAAGGGGTTGGACACGTTAGAGGCGGGAAACATGTTCCCAATGTTGAGGGAGTCCTGAACCAGGGGCTTCAAGAATAATTCTCTGGATGCTTTCAAGAGAGAGCTAGATAGAGCTCTTAAAGATAGCAGAGTCAAGGGATATGGGGAGAAGGCAGGAACGGGGTACTGATTGAGAATGATCAGCCATGATCACGGTGAATGGCGGTGCTGGCTCAAAGGGCGAATGACCTCCTCCTGCACCTATTGTCTATTGTCATGCCCGTGTGCCGATACTCTACACAACCGGGATCCCTTATCAATCATCCTGGGGGCCCAGCGGGTAATGTTGCATTTCCACGACCACGTACTTCACCTGCGGATAATTATAGTCACAGAGTGATACAGTGTGGAAACAGGCCCTTCATAGAGTCACAGAGTGATACAGTGTGGAAACAGGCCCTTCATAAAGTCATAGAGAGTCATAGTGATACAGTGTGGAAACAGGCCCGACTTGCCCACACCGGCCAACATGTCCCATCTACACTAGTCCCACCTGCCCGTTGTAATAGTCCCAGCCTCAACTACCTCCTCTGGCAGCTTATTCCATACACACTTTGTGTGTAAAAGTTACCCCTTGGATTCCTATTCCCCTCATGATTTTATACACGGAGCCACGGCAGCCTGATTCCGTTTCAGCCCAGGCTCTTCATGGAGGAAGTAACCTTGCCGAAATGCTTCATGAAAACTGTACATCTGTCCTCAGGCAATAGAAAGGGGTGATTGATTAAAGGAGGAGAGAGACAAGGATGAGCACAAATCCTCCAATCCGCCCAGGAATTGTGTTTGCGGTGGGGGCTCGTTTGGAGGCCCAGGATTATCTGCAGAAATGGTATGTACCTTCTCTTATTGTTCCATTTGTGAATGCTTAGATTTATTATTGTGTGTACCGAGGTACAGTGAAAGGCATTGTTTTACATGCTGCCTAAACAGATCAGATCATGCTGTACACAAATATAATCAGTTCAAACTCATGTACAATAGGTAGAGCAAATGGGGAGATACAGAGTGCAGAATATAGTTCTCAGCGTTGTAGCGCATCAGTTCCAGAGGGCTGTGGAAGCCAAATCAGT
The DNA here is from genome assembly GCF_053455715.1 of Rhinoraja longicauda. NCBI lineage: Eukaryota > Metazoa > Chordata > Chondrichthyes > Rajiformes > Arhynchobatidae > Rhinoraja > Rhinoraja longicauda. The sequence continues at coordinate 93,028,112 of NC_135956.1, forward strand.
GGATATTTTTAAGGCAGAGATAGTCAAATTCTTGATTAGAATGGCTGTCAGGGGTTATGGGGAGAAGGCAGGAAAATGGGATTAGGAGGCAGAGATCAGCCGTGATTGAATGGCAGAGAGGACTTGATGGGCCGAATGGCCTAATTCTACTCCTATAGCTTGTGAACGTACATCATTACTGGGACGTCAGACATGGGTATTGAGAGGCAAAAGTGGAAGCTCGAGTGCAAGGGGCCCTCAGGTGAATGTGCAAGCAATGACTCACACCACCTTGACCACGCCTACATGCACACGTGCTACATGTGGTAAAAGCTGTAAGCATTAGTGCTGGCACCATGGTGATATTTATTAGTGTGATTTGCACATAAATGTAGCAGGTATGATTGGTAAGTTTGTAAATGACGTGAAAGGGTGGCACGGTGGTGCAGTGGTAGAGTTGCTGCCTCACAGCGCCAAAAATCCGGGTTCCATCCTGACTACGGGTGCTGTCTGTACGGTGTTTGTACGTTCTCCCTGTGATCTGCATATGTTTTCTCCGGGTGCTCCGGTTTCCTCCCACACTCCAAAGAAACACAGATTTGTAGGTTAATTGGCTTTGGTACAATTGTAAATTGTCCGAGTGTGTGTAGGATAGTGTTAACTGGTCAGCATGGACTCTGTGGGCTGAAGGGCCTGTTTCCGCGCTGTATCTCTAAACTGAAATTGAACGTGAGGGGGGGTTTCTGGATCTATAGCAGGATATGGATGAGACAGAAAGCAAAATTAGACAGAAGTGACTCAGCGGGTCCCCAGCATCTCTGGAAGGCATGGAGAGGTGAGGTTAGGTTTCGGTTTGTTTATGTCACATCTATTGAGGTACAGTGAAAAGCTGTATTAGTTATTGCATGCTATTCAAACAGATCAGATATACCAAACAATGATGCAATCAGTTCAAACTCAAGTACAACAGGTGGAGCAAAGGCGCAGGTACAGAGTGCAGAATGTAGTTCTCAGCATTGTAGCGCATCAGTTCCACAGACAAAAGTCCAATGTCTGCAATGGGGTAGAGGTGAATCGGACAGTACCACAGCTTTTGCAAGGACCATTCAGAGGGGAAGAAGCTGTTCCTGAGTCTGGTGGTGCGCACTTCAAGTTTGTGGTTACATTCAAATTATAACTCTATTGGAAGAACAAAAGCTTTTCACTGTACCTCGGTACACGTGACAATAAACTAAACTGAATAAACTAAACTGCGGATGCTGGTTTACACCGATGATAGACACAAAACGCTGGAGTAACTCAGCGGGTCAGGCAGCATCTGTGGAGAACTTGGATAGGTGACGTTTCACAGAGTGCTGGAGTAACTCAGCGGGTCAGGCAGCATCTGTGGAGAACTTGGATAGTTGACGTTTCACAGAGTGCTGGAGTAACTCAGCGGGTCAGGCAGCATCTGTGGAGAACATGGATAGGTGACGTTTGACAGAGTGCTGGAGTAACTGAGCGGGTCAGGCAGCATCTGTGGAGGGAAGGAATGGGTGATTCTATTGGAAGTATGGATGTGCTTCATGATGATTAACAGTTCCTTGTCTTTGCTTGCATCACCTGGAGGTATACGTCACGAATCGAGAAGATCGACTATGAGCAAGGCAAGATGCTGATCCACTTTGAGAGATGGAGCCATCGCTACAATGAATGGATTTACTGGGACAGTCACCGCCTGCGGCCCCTGGAGGGACACTCAGTACGAAAAGAAGCACTCGAAGAAGAAGAGATTACCGTAAGCCAATGTTTTGAATTTGTGGGTTTTGGCACACGTTCATAGGTTCTAGGAGCGGAATTAGGTCATTTAGCCCATTGAGTCTACTCCACCATTCAATCATGGCTGATCTATCTCTCCCTCCTAACCCCATTCTCCTGCCTTTTCCCCATAACCCCTGAAACCCGCACTAATCTATTAATCTCCACCGTAAAAATACCCATTGATTTGGCCTTGGCCGTCTTCAATTTGATTGCTTCAAAAGCATTTTAGGTTGACTTTGGGAAACGTTTAACTAAAAATTGTTGATTCAGTGACAGTTTCTTCCCAGCTGTTATTGGCCACTGAACTGTCTTCTCGCCAACTAGAGGACGGTGCTGACCTGATTGAAGACCCCAGACTATCTTTAATCGGACTTTACTGGCCTTTACCTTCTCTAAACGTTGTACCCTCCTTCATCCAGTATCTGTACACTGTGGGCGGCTTGGTCGTAATCTTATTGTCTTTTTGCTGACTGGATAGCACGCAACAAAAACAGAATCAAGGGGGTATGGAGACAAAACAGGAACAGGGTACTGATTGTGGATGATCAGCCATGATCACATTGAATGGCGGTGCTGGCTCGAAGGGCCGAATGGCCTACTCCTGCACCTGTTTTCTATGTTTCTAACAAACAGCTTTCCACTCTACCTCGATACATGTGACAATAATTAAGTAAATTAAACTAAGATTACTTTTGGAAATAGTCACTGGTCTTTCTTCCACATTTTTCTAATCAGCTAGAAAGTTCAGAAATAACACTAGAATAATGTCGGGAAGAAATGAGGATCTAAATCTTTCTGGAATTGAAATCTGGAAATAGTGCATGAAACGTGACTTCTACCTGCTTAACAGGCAGCAAGTGTGACACTCAGTAGGAAAGACAGAAATTAGAAAACATGGAAAAATAGGTGCAGGAGTAGGAGGGCCGTTCGGCCCTTCGAGCCGGCACTGCCATTTAATATGACCATGGCTGATCATCCACAATCAGTACCCCGTTCCTGCTTTGTCCCCATATCCCTTGATTCCGTTAGCCCAAAGTGACTGAAAACGTTTTTCCTCATCTCCGTTCTAAATGGCCTACCCCTTATTCTTAAACTGTGGCCCCTTGTTCTGGACTCCCCCAACATTGGGAACATGTTTCAATAGACAATAGGTGCAGGAGGAGGCCATTCAGCCCTTCGAACCAGCACCGCCATTCAATATGATTATGGCTGATCATTCTCAATCAGTACCCCGTTCCTGCCTTCTCCCCATACCCCCTGACTCCGCTATCCTCAAGAGCTCTATCTAGCTCTCTATTGAATGTATCCAGAGAATTGGCCTCCACTGCCTTCTGAGGCAGAGAATTCCACAGATTTACAACTCTCTGACTGAAAAAGTTTTTCCTTATCTCAGTTCTATATGGCCTACCCCTTATTCTTAAACTGTGGCCCCTTGTTCTGGACTCGCCCAACATTGGAAACATGTTTCCTGCCTCTAACGTGTCCAACCCCTTAATAATCTTATACGTTTCGATAAGATCTCCTCTCCTCTAATCCTTCAAGGGTGACTTGGACAGGTTGTGTGAGTGGGCGGATACATGGCAGATGCAGTTTAATGTAGATAAGTGTGAGGTTATTCACTTTGGAAGTAAGAATAGAAAGGCAGATTATTATCTGAATGGTGTCAAGTTAGGAAGAGGGGATGTTCAACGAGATCTGGGTGTCCTAGTGCATCAGTCACTGAAAGGAAGCATGCAGGTACAGCAGGCAGTGAAGAAAGCCAATGGAATGTTGGCCTTCATAACAAGAGGAGTTGAGTATAGGAGCAAATAGGTCCTTCTACAGTTGTACCGGGCCCTGGTGAGACTGCACCTGGAGTACTGTGTGCCGTTTTGGTCTCCAAATTTGAGGAAGGATATTCTTGCTATTGAGGGCGTGCAGCGTAGGTTCACTAGGTTAATTCCCGGAATGGCGGGACTGTCGTATGTTGAAAGGCAGGAGCAATTAGGCTTGTATACACTGGAATTTAGAAGGATGAGGGGGGATCTTATTGAAACATATAAGATAATTAGGGGATTGGACACATTAGAGGCAGGAAACATGTTCCCAATGTTGGGGGAGTCCAGAACAAGGGGCCACAGTTTAAGAATAAGGGGTAGGCCATTTAGAACGGAGATGAGGAAGAACGTTTTCAGTCAGAGAGTGGTGAAGGTGTGGAATTCTCTGCCTCAGAAGGCAGTGGAGGCCAGTTCGTTGGATGCTTTCAAGAGAGAGCTGGATAGAGCTCTTAAGGATAGCGGAGTGAGGGGGTATGGGGAGAAGGCAGGAACGGGGTACTGATTGAGAGTGATCAGCCATGATCGCATTGAATGGCGGTGCTGGCTCGAAGGGCTGAATGGCCTACTCCTGCACCTATTGTCTATTGTCTATTGTCTATTCTAAATTCCAGTGTATACAAGCCTAATCGCTCCAGTCTTTCAACATATGACAGTCCCGCCTTTCCGGGAATTAACCTAGTAAACCTACGCAACTCCTCTTGTTATGAAGGCCAACATTCCATTGGCTTTCTTCACTGCCTGCTGTACCTGCATGCTTCCTTTCAGTGACTGATGCACTAAGACACCCAGATCTCGTTGTACGTCCCCTTTTCCTACCTTGACACCATTCAGATAATACTCTGCCTTCCTATTCTTACCACCAAAGTGGATAACCTCACACTTATCCACATTAAACTGTATGTGCCATGCATCCGCCCACTCACACAACCTGTCCAAGTCACCCTGCAACCTCATAGCATCTTCCTCACAGTTCACACAACCACCCAGCTTTGTATCATCTGCAAATTTGCTAATGCTACTATTAATCCCTTCATCTAAATCATTATTGTATATTGTAAATAGCTGCGGTCCCAGAACCGAGCCTTGCGGTACCCCACTAGTCACTGCCTGCCATTCTGAAAGAGACCCATTTATCCCCACTCTTTGCTTCCTGTCTGCCAACCAGTTCTCTATCCATGTCAGTACCCTACCCCCAATACCATGTGCTCTGATTTTGCACATTAATCTCTTGTGTGGGACCTTGTCAAAGGCTTTCTGAAAGTCTAGATACACCACATCCACCGGCTCTCCCTTATCCATTCTACTTGTTACATGCTCAAAAAAGTCCAAAAGATTATTCAAGCATGATTTCCCCTTTAGATCCATGCTGACTTTGACCGATCCCATCACTACTTTCCAAATGCGCTGCTATAACATCTTTAATAATCGACTCTAGCATCTTCTCCACTACCGATGCAAGGCTAAGTGGTCTATAATTCCCCGTTTTCTCTCTCCCTCCTTTCTTAAAAAGTGGAGTTACATTGGCTACCCGCCAGTCCACAGGAACTGATCCAGAGTGGAGAGAACATTGAAAAATGACCACCAGTGCATCCACGATTTCGAGGGCCACCTCCTTGAGTACTCTGGGATGCAGACCATCAGGCCCTGGGGATTTATCCGTCTTCAGTCCCAACAGTTTACCTAACACCATTTTCTAACTAATGTGGATTTCCATCAGTTCCTCCCTCCCACTAGATCCCCTAGTATTTCTGGGAGATTGTTTGTGTCTGCCTTACTGAAAGCAGAACCAAAGTACTCGTTTAACTGTTCTACCATTTCCTTGTTTCCCATTGTAAATTCACCTGTCTCTGCCTGTAAGGGGCCTACAGTGCCCTCCATAATGTTTGGGACAAAGACCCATCATTTATTTATTTGCCTCTGTACTCCACACTTTGAGATTTGTAATAGAAAAAAATCACATGTGGTTAAAGTGCACATTGTCAGATTTTAATAAAGGCCATTTTTATACATTTTGGTTTCACCATGTAGAAATTACAGCAGTGTTTATACATAGTTCCCCCAATTCAGGGCACCATAATGTTTGGGACACAGCAATGTCATGTAAATGAAAGTAGTCATGTTTAGTATTTTGTTGCATATCCTTTGCATGCAATGACTCTTGAAGTCTGTGATTCATGGACATCACCAGTTGCTGGGTGTCTTCTCTGGTGATGCTCTGCCAGGCCTGTACTGCAGCCATCTTTACCTTATGCTTGTTTTGGGGGCTAGTCCCCTTCAGTTTCCTCTTCAGCATATAAAAGGCATGCACAATTGGGTTCAGATCGGGTGATTGACTTGGTCACTCAAGAATTGACTATTTTTTAGCTTTGAAAAACTTTGTTGCTTCAGCAGTATGTTTGGGATCATTGTCTTGCTGAAGAATGAACCGCCGGCCAATGAGTTTTGAGGCATTTGTTTGAACTTGAGCAGATAGGATGTGTCTATACACTTCAGAATTCATTATGCTACTACCATCAGCAGTTGTATCATCAATGAAGATAAGTGAGCCAGTACCTTCAGCAGCCATACATGCCCAGGCCATAACACCCCCACCACCGTGTTTCACAGATGAGGTGGTATGCTTTGGATCTTGGGCAGTTCCTTCTCTCATCCATACTTTGCTCTTGCCATTACTCTGCTATAAGTTAATCTTCGTCTCATCTGTCCACAAGACCTTTTTCCAGAACTGTGATTGCTCTTTTAAGTACTTCTTGGCAAACTGTAACCTGGCCATCCTATTTGTGCGGCTAACCAGTAGTTTGCATCTTGCAGTGTAGCCTCTGTATTTCTGTTCATGAAATCATCTGTGGACGGTGGTCATTGACAAATCCACACCTGACACCTGAAGAGTGTTTCTGTTCTGTCATCAGCTGTGGAGGTCTTCCTTGGCCTGCCAGTCCCTTTGTGATTTGTAAGCTTACCAGTGCTCCCTATCTTCTGAATGATGTTCCAAACAGTTGATTTTGGTAAGCCTAAGGTTTGGCTGATGTCTCTAACAGTTTTATTCTTGTTTCTCAGTCTCATAATAGCTTCTTTGGTTTTCATTGGCACAACTTTGGTCCTCGTGTTGATAAACAGCAATAAAAGTTTCCAAAGGTGCTGGAAAGACTGGAGGAAAGACTAGGTGCTGAGATCTCTCTTATACCTGCATTAAGGAAGCATTTAAACACACCTGAGCAAAGACACACCTGTGAAGCCATGTGTCCCAAACATTATGGTGCCCTGAAATGGGGGACTATGTATAAACACAGCTGTAATTTCTACATGGTGAAACCAAAATGTATAAAAATGGCTGAATTCTGCTCCTATTCCTTGTGATCCTCATGATCAAATCAAATTTTTCATATTGACCTCTAGTCCTGACACCCTTTTTTGGGAGGTATGTTGTGGATCCATACCACGACTAACCTCGTCTAGGATTCAAGAGCAAATTTTGATGTTATTTAATTTTAACTTGACCAGTTCAGTTTTTTGTGGGTTTGATTCCATCAAAATTCAATGATTTATGAAAGTTGAAGAAAACGTTTTTCTCGTTCCGCAGGACTTCAAAGCGGGAGATGAAGTTCTGGCTCGTTGGACTGATTGTCGCTACTACCCCGCTAAAATTGAAGATATTAATGAGCAGGGTAGGTACAAAGAATATTCAACTCCGGTATATTCTCCTGTATACTCCCTGTTTTCAAGAAAGAGTTAACACTGATTCCACGCTGAAGAAGTTGTCTCGACCCGAAACGTCACCCATTCCTTCTCTCCAGAGATGCTGCCTGTCCCGCTGAGTTACTCCAGCACTCTGTGAAACGTCACCAATCCATGTTCTCCAGAGATGCTGCCTGACCCGCTGAGTTACTCCAGCACTCTGTGAAACGTCACCAATCCATGTTCTCCAGAGATGCTGCCTGACCCGCTGAGTTACTCCAGCACTCTGTGAAACGTCACCCATCCATGTTCTCCACAGATGCTGCCTGACCCGCTGAGTTACTCCACCATTGTGTGTCTACCTTTGATTTAAACCAGCATTTTTTCCTCCTGTTTCCACGTGGTATCACTCTACGACTAATCGGCCTGAGCTCAGAGTCAGAGGCAGACAGAACCGACACGGGCCTATCGCCCATCTAGTGCATGCTGGCCGGCTACCAAGCGCCCATTTACACTCATTTATCATTCTCCCCACAATCCTATCTTATTCTTTCCTCATTCAAATCATAGAGTGATACAGTGTGGAAACAGGCCCTTCGGCCCAACTTGCCCACACTGGCCAACATGTCCCAGCTACACTAGTCCCACCTGCCTGTGTTTGGTCCATATCCCTCCAAATCCATGTACTATCCCAAATGTTTCTTAAATGTTGGGATAGTCCCAGTCTCAAATACCTCCTCTGTCCGCTTGTTCCATACACCCAGGACCCTGTGTGAAATGACCCCTCAGATCCCAATCAAATCGTTCCCCCATCACCTTGAGCCCATGTCCTCTGGTCCTCGATTCTCCTACTCTGGGCAAGAGACTCTGTGCATCTACCCGATCTATTCCTCTCATGATTTTGTACACCTCTATAAGATCTCCAGGCGTTTCCACTGTGTGCTTGTATTCACTGTGATTTTGGGCATCTGCCTTCCTTAAGCAAAAAGACAGAAATTTAGTAACTCAGCGGGTCAGGCAGCATCTGTGGAGAACATGGATAGGTGACGTTTTGGGTTGGGGCCCTTCAGGCTGATGGGGTTGTGGAGAGAAAGCTAGAAGAGAGGTGGTGATAGGACAAAGCCAGACAATTCTGAAGATGGATTTCGACCCAAAATGCCACCCATTTCTTCTGTCCACGGATGCTGCCTTTCCCACTGAGTTACTCAGTGTAAACCAGCATCTGCTGTTCCCTCCAGTAGTTGGATACAGGTCAGAGGGGCTGATTGGCAAATAGAAACATAGAAAATAGGTGCAGGAGGAGGCCATTCGGCCCTTCGAGCCAGCACCGCCATTCATTGTGATCATGGCTGATCATCCACAATCAGTAACCCGTGCCTGCCTTCTCCCCATATCCCTTGATTACACTAGCCCCTAGAGCTCTATCTAACTCTCTTTTAATTTTATCCAGTGAAATGGCCTCCACTGCCCTCTGTGGCAGAGAATTGCACACATTCACAACTCACAAAAAGTTTTTTCTCATCTCAGATTTAAATGGCCTCCCCTTTATTCTTAGACTGTGGCACCTGGTTCTGGACTCCCCCAACATTGGGAACATGTTTCCTGGATCTAGCTTGTCCAGTCCTTTCATAATGTTATACGTCTCTATAAGATCCCCTCTCATCCTTCTAAACTCCAGCGAATTACAAGCCCAGTCTTTCCTCGTATAATGATTATCGTTAGTTACCAAGAGTTAGAGAACTCAACATTCATACCATTAAATTTAGGCTACTTTCAGCTCCGCTGATATTTGTGTTGACCCCCATGCAGTTGCAGTTTCGAACATTAAAGTCTTTGCTTCTGCATTGACCAGAATATACTTGTGTTTGATTTTTATCCAGCACTCCCTTGCCTCAGATGCTCACCCATCATTTAATACAAACAGTGCCTCTAAGCTACACACAAAATGCCAGAGTAACTCAGCAGGTCAGGCAGCATGTGGAGAAAAAGGATAGGTGACGTTTTGGTTCGGGACCCTTCTTCATTTTCTAAGTTGTCGCTTGGTGTCAGGGTATGTTGATCAGGTAGAAGAATCTAAAAGATAAATTCTTCTAAAGGGCCATTCTGTGTCTACCTAAGCATTCTTCTTTACTGTATGGACCACATTTGTCAGTAAAGACGTGTATTACGAAATAAAACGTAATTTAATGTATTTTAAAAAAATCTATTTATTTTATAGCATATGGCTTTTGCAAACCAATAATAACCTGACTGGAATTGTCTACAATGGACATTGAAAATGTGATTTAAAAAGCTAATGTAGTGAAATAGCCAAATCAATTTCAATGGTACCAATTTTACTGGTTGCGTGTATGGGCATTAATGCATCCTAATTTCTGATTTTTCCTTGCAATGGTCTTACATTCTCCTAAAATGAGCAAACCATAATTTTTTTAATTGATGTTTAACAGGTACGTACACAGTACAGTTTTACGATGGCGTTTTACGGTCTCTGAAACGAATACACATAAAGTCAATGCCAGAAGATGCCAAAGGGCAGGTAAGCTCTCGGTTAGCGATGCTCCCCGACTAACATTGCTTCCACTTACGATGCTTCGACGTTACAATGGTGCAAACATTGGGCAATGGCAGCGAGCCACAGCTTGCTTCCGGCCACTTGATCAGGTGTCTCAAATACATTTTGACCTACGGTATTTTCGGTTTGCAATTGGTTTATCGGAACATAACCCCATTGTAAGTTGAGGAGCACCTGTATTTGGAAAACATTGCTGTAGCAAACAAGCAAAATAGTTCTTAATTCCTGTGCAATTTCACCTCATGTTTAGCAACTGGTTCAGTTTTGTTGGTGTTTGAAAAAGATATAGTTTCACTTGCAAAATATATCCCACATGGAAACATGGAAAATAGGTGCAGGAGTAGGCCATTCGGCCCTTTGAGCCAGCACCGCCATTCTACATGATCATGGCTGATCATCCATGATCAGGGTTAGGGTTAGGGTTCGGGTTAGGGATCCACAATCAGTACCCCGTTCCTGCTTTTTCCCCATATCCCTTGATTCCTTTAGCCCTAAGAGCTAAATCTAACTCTCTTGAAAACATCCAGTGAATTGGCCTCCACTGCCTTCTGTGGCAGAGAATTCCACAGATTCACAACTCTCTTGGTGAATAAGTTTTTCCTCGTCTCAGTCCTAAATGGCCTGCCCCTTATTCTTAAACTGTTCACCTATCCATGTTCTCCAGAGAAGCTGCCTGACCCGCTGAGTTACTACAGCACTTTGTTTATTTTTTCTAAAAACAAATGAACTGATTCTGGATTCAAAATGTGTCCACACTTGTGTCCACATTTTCCACTGAATAGCACTATTCCAAAGTTGTAACGTGCTCTCCTGGTCATCGTGTCTTGTTACCTGCAACATGAAGTCAGAGGATCACTTCTGACTACTGAAAGAAGAGTATTAATGTTTCTTGTATTCATTACATTTTGGAGAAAGTAATATTTAAATGATTTGTTTTTCTCCTAAGTTAAGGTAACTCGCAATTTTTATCCAAAATTATTATAGTTGTTGAACTTGGGGAAATACAGTGGCCCTTTTTCTGACCACTATCGTCTACAGCAGATTTTGTAACCTGGGTGTTTTTTGAAAGTATAGTTGTAGTGTTGATATTGAATATCAGAGCAGAGTCCTAATTAAAACATATGAAAACATTTTTTTATCTTGAAAAATAGAAACATAGTCCTAATTAAAACCAAATTGGACCCATTGCCCTTCATGTGTTTATCTAACTTCCCATATATTGCACGTAGTACACTTAGAAACATAGAAAATAAGTGCAGGAGGAGGCCATTCGGCCCTTCGAGCCAGCGCCATTCAATGTGATCATGGCTAATCATTCACAATCAGTAACCCATGCCTGCCTTCTCCCCGTATCCCTTGATTCCGTTAGCTCTAAGTGCTAAATCTAACTCTCTTGAAAACATCCAGTGAATTGGCCTCCACTGCCTTCTATGGCAGAGAATTCCACAGATTCACAACTCTCCGGGTGAAAAGGTTTTTCCTCATCTCAGTCCTAAATGGCCGACCCCTTATTCTTAAACTGTGACCCCTGGTTCTGGACTCCCCCAACATGGGGAACATGTTTCTGCATCTAGCCTGTCCAATCCCTTGAGAATGGTACATCATTCATATCTGCCATCTCCTTGGCCAGTTGATTAGGAATGAGTCTGGGTTTGGGGGGGGAGATAACTGAGGGTTTTTTATAAACCTCTGTCAGTGTAGCCTGTTAAACATAGAAAAAACATAGACAATAGGTGCAGGAGGAGGCCATTTGGCCTTTCGTGCCACCGCCGCCGTTCATTGTGATCATAGCTGATCATCATCCATGGCCTCCCCTTTATTCTTAGACTGTGGCCCCTGGTTCTGGACTCCCCCAACATTGGGAACATTTTTCCTGCATCTAGCTTGTCCAGCCCTTTTATAATTTTATACGTCTATAAGATCCCCTCTCATCCTGTTGCTTCAGCATAGTTAATGCTACCTTAACTTGGTGAATAAATCTGCTACAAATTGGGAAATCAAGTTGAGACTCTGCAGGTGATGCCCACGATCGCAGTTGCAATACAGCTGGGTACAGGGCTTGGGATCCCACACACTACAGGCAATTTACAATTTTACCAAAGCCAATTAACCCACAAACCTGCACGTCTCTGGAGTCTGGGAGAAAACCAGAGCACCCGGAGAAAACCCACTCAGGTGACGGGGAGAACGTACAAACTTCGTACAGACGGTACCCGTAGTGGGGATGGAACCCGGGTCTCTGGTCATCTACTGCTGAGTCACCGTGCTGCGCACTCTAGTCCCAGCTGCTTTGTTTCTGATTTATTTGCATTTGCTAATTGCCATATTGGTGGTGCTGCCCATGTTTGTAAAGGAGGAACCGGCTCTTTCTTGCAGGACTGGTTAGCGCTCGTTAAAGCCGCCACAGCTGCAGCAGCCACCGCCGCCAAGACCAAGCCAGTCGTGAAGCACAGAGTCAAAGAGAAGGAGGAGAGGAAGTTGGGAAGGGGATCCCATTTCAAAAAGGAACGCAGGATGCTGGGTGCTAAAGTTAAAGAGGATGAAGTACAAAGGAAACAAGAGGAGCCTGTACCTGCTGCTATCTCAGGTTAGTCTGGCGGCATTGTGCCTTTGGCTGTATTGTTTGAGGGAGTTGTACATACAGTGAAGGGCGTCATGATCGAAGGTTGCTGGTCCATATTCATTGCAAACAAACTTTCAACTTCAAATAATGTAAGAGTAATGGTGTGCTGGATGGCAGATTTTAACACCTAAAGACTGTCCCTTTTTCTATTAAGCAGGAAACTCTGAGCCATTGACTTTTGAGCCAAAGCAGACGTCAGAACAAGCAGAGACGATGGGAGCCAAGAAGAGGAAGGCCAGTGTGATCTGCTCCTTTCAGGCAAAAAGAGCGCGTCTCAACAAAATCACAGGTAAACTCATATCAGACCATGCAGGCACAGACATCTTTGGCCAACCCACTACTGTAATTAGGCATAACGTTGTATAGCACGGAAACAGGCCCTTTGTCCCAACTCGTCCATGCTGACCAAGATGCCCCATCTACACCAGAAACATAGCAAATAGGAGGCCATTCAAGCCAGCACCGCCATTCAATGTGATCATGGCTGATCATCCGCAATCAGTACCCGGTTACGGCTTTTTCTGATTTATTTGCATTCGCTAATGACCATATTTATCCCATGCTGTGCAGACAATGTTTGTGAATGAGGAACAGCTACTTTCCTGCAGGACTGGTTAGCTCTTGTTAAAGCCGCCACAGAAACAAAATGGAGTGCAAGGGGAAAGTCCAATAAAGTCCAATAAAGATAGTCCTGGGGTGTCCAATGAGGTAGATGGTAGGTCAGGACCTGTCCAATTTGTCTGCGTTTGGCCCCTATCCCTCTAAACCTTTCCCATTCATGTACCTGTCCAAGTATCTTAAATGCTGTCACAGTACCTGCCTTAACTACTCCCTGTGGCAGAGGATAGACACAAAAAGAACATGGATAGGTGACGTTTCACAGAGTGCTGGAGTAACTCAGCGGGTCAGGCAGCATCTGTGGAGAACATGGATAGGTGACGTTTCACAAAGTGCTGGAGTAACTCAGCGGGTCAGGCAGCATCTGTGGAGAACATGGATAGGTGACGTTTCACAGAGTGCTATAGTAACTCAGCGGGTCGGGCAGCATCTGTGGAGAACATGGATAGGTGACGTTTCCCAAAGCGTTGGAGTAACTCAGCGGGTCAGGCAGCATCTGTGGAGAGAAGGAATGGGTGACGCCTTGGGTCGAGACCCGAGGTATCACCCATTCCTTCTCTCCACAGATGCTGCCTGACCCGCTGAGTTACTCCAACACTTTGTGAAACGTCATGTTGTGCATTGTGTTATGCAGCAATCTTCATTGGGGCTTTTTGTTGCTGATCTGCAATGTTCCTCAAGTTTACAGCAATGTCGAGTACCAAATGCCTTTCCTTTAACGCACTATTAATATGAGCCTCGGCCACTTTATGGTGACCAAGTTGATCATATTTACTTGCAAATTCCTTCCTTTTTATTGTACATTTTTACATATTTTACCGTAACGTTTTCCCTCTTGTGTAATAATGTCCTTTGTTCGGTCATATTTCACTTCAAGCAGTAGCATTGGGTGGTAAACGTGTACACTGTCTCCTCTGCAGGCTTATTGGCATCAAAAGCTGTGAGTGGCGATGGTTGCGAATTGCTGGAAGATCGGACTGGAAGCCACCCTGTGCCTGATCAGGTATGGACCCGTTCTAAGTATCTCAGGTGTGGACCTGTTCTAAGTATCTCAGGTGTGGACCTGTTCTAAGTATCTCGGGTGTGGACGTGTTCTAAGTATCTCTCTGGTGTGGACCTGTTCTAAGTATCTCTCTGGTGTGGTTGTGTTCTAAGTATCTCTCTGGTGTGGACCTGTTCTAAGTATCTCTCAGGTGTGGTCGTGTTCTAAGTATCTCTCGGGTGTGGACCTGTTCTAAGTATCTCTCAGGTGTGGTCCTGTTGTAAATATCTCTCAGGTGTGGTCCTGTTGTAAATATCTCAGGTGTGGACCTGTTCTCAATATCTCTCAGGTGTGGTCCAGTTCTAAGTATCTCTCAGGTGTGGACCTGTTCTAAGTATCTCTCAGGTGTGGACCTGTTCTAAGTATCTCTCAGGTGTGTTCCTGTTGTAAATATCTCGGGTGTGGACCAGTTGTAAATATCTCTCAGATATGGACCAGTTCTCAATATCTTTCACGTATGTGCGGGTGTGGACCTTGATGTAATGTCAGATTTCAAAGCTTAGCTTAGTTTATTGTCAGGTGTACCGAGGTACAGTGAAAAGCTTTTGCAGTGTACTCCCCAGTCAGCAGAAAGACAATACATGATTACAATACATGACTACAATCGAGCCGTCCGCAGCGTACAGATACATGATAAGGGAATCTGTATACTGATAATGGCGGCACAGTGGCGCAGCGGTAGAGTTGCTGCCTCACAGCGAATGCAGCGCCAGAGACCCGGGTTCCATCCCCACTACGGGTGCTGTCTGCACGGAGTTTGTACGTTCTCCCCGTGACCTGCGTGGGTTTTCTCCGATATCTTCGGTTTCCTCCCACACTCCAAAGACGTGCAGGTATGTAGGTTAATTGGCTTGGTAAATGTAAAAATTGTCCCGAGTGTGTGTCGGATAGTGTTAGTGTGCGGGGATCGCTGGTCGGCGCGGACCCGGTGGGCCAAAGGGCCTGTTTCCACGCTGTATCTCTAAACTAAACTAAACTAAAAAATAACGTTTAGTGCAAGGTAAAGCTAGCAAAGTCCGATCCAGGATAGACCGAGGGTCACCAATGAGGTAGATCGTAGTTGAGCACTGCTCTCTGGTTGTGGTGGGATGGTTTTGATGCTTTCAGATTTTGGAGTGAATGGTATTATGTGTTTGGAGTTCCTTTATTATTTGTGTTATTTTAGACGCCTTACCTTCCCCTCCTCCTGTATTTGGATAAATCTGGTGCATTCACTAATTGTTGATCCAATTTCTTCCACCCTGCACATAGTCTTGTGAAAGGGGACTTGTGTTGGCATGTTGGGGGGTTTTGAAGAAGTGAACTGTTTTGTGGATAATTCATAAGATCATAAGTGACAGTCGTAGAATTCGGCCCATCTGTTGTAGTCTGTGGCCTATTAGAAAAAACAGGCAGACAACCGAATTCGTTTAACCTCTTTATTCTACTCACCCAGGTGGGAGAGAGTCTAGAAACCGAAGCGTTTAGAAACGCTTAGGAAGCTAGTGTAGTCTCTCTCCCCGAATGCTAACAATTACACATATTTATACCCGAAATACATGTGTCAGTACATTTCCTGTTGCTACCTTATATGGCAAGTTTTACAATGTCCTATAAATCTTTGTGTCTTTCGGGACCTCCGTGTCCGTTGTGTCCATCGTGACCTCTTCTTTCTTGGGAACAAAGGGCAGTCCGTATGGCAAGTTGTTCTTCTTAACACTTCAAAGGATGGCTAACCATCAAAGCCTTAAAGCCAGTTGCCCATATCAAAGGATACCCTTAGCCATAAACAGGATGTCCTGGCAACATAATCGAGCTGGAGCTTTTACACCTTTTTAACACCCCTGCAATAAAACCCACATGGCTACGCTGAATTTGAGCCCTTCCACATCGAGTCCACTCTGCCATTCAATCACGGCTGATCTATCTCCCCCTCCCAACCCCTTTCTCCTGCCTTGTCCCCATAACCCCTGACACCATGTGGGAGTTGGTGTATGGGCTTTGCAAGGTGATGCTTCATCAAAGGTTGTAACGTGGCATGGATGGTAATGTTGATGCTTGACAAGGATACAGATAGGTACGTGAGTGGACAACCATCTAGCAAATGGAATATCAGCTTTATGTCACGTGTACCGAGGTACAGTCAAAAGCGTTTGTTGCGTGCTAACCAGTCAACGGAAATGCAATACATGATTACAATTGAGCCGTTCATAGGTCGGAAAATATAAAGTTATCTGCGTCGAAGATAGACACAAAAATCTGGTGTAACTCAGCGGGTCAGGCAGCATCTGTGGAGAGAAGGAATAGGTGACGTTTCACAGAGTGATCCCAGGAACGAGTGGGTCGAAGGAGCCTTTCACCTCTTGCTGCACATCAATGTGACCGTAGTGTACTGATCCAGATGGCCAAGAGTGACCCTCAGCAGGTTGATTGTGAAGGACCTACACTGATCAGCCAGAACATTATGACCACTGACAGGCAAAGTGAATAACTTTGATTATCTTGTTACAATGGCACCTGTCAAGGGGTGGGATATATTAGGCAGCCAAATTGTTCTGGCCGGACGACTGGGTCAGAGCATCTGTGAAACGGCAAGGCTTGTGGGGTGCTCCCGGTCAGCAGTGGTGAGTACCTACCGACAGTGGTCCGAGGACGGACAAACCACAAACCGGCGACAGACAGGGTGTTGGGCGCCCAAGGCTCATCGATGCGCGAGGGCAACGAAGGCTATCCCGTCTGGTCTGAACCGACAGAATGTCGACAGTGGCACAAGTCACAGAAAATGTTAATGGTGGTGACAGGAGGAATGTGTCACAATACACAGTGCATCGCACCCTGCTGCGTATGGGGCTGCACACGGAGGACCAACAGTATATTAGGCAGGCGGTCATAATGTTTTGGCTCATTAGGTGGTAATGTTTTGGCTGATCGGTGTATCGTAAACAATGTCATTGAATATCAAGAGTGTGTGGCTAGTCCTCTTGTTGGAAATGTCCTTGCCGTGTATTTGCATTGCATGATTGTTTAGTTCAGAGTTACAGCGCAGAACCAGGGCCCTCGGCCCACTGAGTCAGCACCAACGAGCGATCACCACACACTTGCACTGTCCTGCACCCAGGGGACCATTTCACCCAAGCCCATTAGCCTACAAACCTGTGTGGGAGGAAACCGGAGTACCCGGAGAAAACCGGGCACAGGGAGAACGTACAAACCGTTTCAGACAGCACCCGTAGTCGGGATGGAACCCGGGTCTCTGGCGCGGTGAGCTGGTAGCAACTCTACCGCTGTGCCACTGTTATACAGTCACTCCCAGCAGATTGTGGCCTAGGTCTTGCTTCACATCGGTAACGACTGCTTCCATTTCTGAGGAGCTGCAAGTGGACTTGAACATTACAGGATCTTGAGTGAACATCCCTACACCTGAGCACGTGTTGTAGACACGCACACACACACAGAATAAGTGTTGGGTGCTATGGATGGGTATGGTCATGTTTGGATCAGTATAATGAACTTGCTGATTTCTGGCTTAGTCCACTAGTTAGACGAGAGATACAGCATGGAAACATAATGTTGAGAGAGAATGCTGATGTGCCTTCTCAGGTCCCCGTTGCATTCTCAGTCACCGAGATCCTGAATGAGGATGAACCCTTGGGAAGCCTCTGGCCTGATGGTCTTAAAAGCAACTGGCTAGAGTTCTTGTGGACATCTTCCACCTCTCATTACTGAGGCCTGAGGTGCCCACCTGCTTTAAAGGGCCATCAATAACACAGGTGCCCAAGAAGACTAAGGCAACGCGCCTCAATGACTACTGACCGGTGCACTAACGCCCATGGTGATGAAGAGCTTTGAGAGAGGTTGGTTATAGCATAGATCAACTCTTACCTCAGCGAGAAACTGGACCTGCTACAGAACACAATCGCCAAGAAACGACCTGCTACAGAACACAATCGCCAAGAAACGACCTGCTACTGAACACAATCGCCAAGAAACGACCTGCTACAGAACACAATCGCCAAGAAACGACCTGCTACAGAACACAATCGCCAAGAAACTGGACCAGCTACAGAACACACTTGCCAACAGAACACAATCGCCACAAATTGGCAGCAACAGTTCACCTCTAACCATTGATACAGGGCCACCTCGAGGCTGTGTGCTCGATGCCCTGCTCTAATCACTACACCCATGGCAATGTAGCCGGACACAGATCCATCTTTACATTTGTCGGCAACACCACTGTTGTTGGATGAAGTACGGATTGAGTCAGTGTAGAAGGGAGATCGATCGATGCCAGAACAACAACCTTGCTCTCAATGTCAGTCATTATCATCGGTGGTCACTGGAAGTGAGTGTGACTGTCCTCTCCATAGGGTGGGACGCCTGTGCGTGACTTTGTTTAATGTGGGGAGACTGGTGCACAGACAGCCACCACACGGTCCTTGGCAGATCTGGGTCAGGATCCAGTGGCGTGGAGTCCAAGACGACCGGGAACCCTTTTCTGCCGCGGCCTTCATCCATCCGCCTTCCCAGCCGTTGTGACGCTCCACTAAAGTCAGCCATCATCCTCCCTCCGCCTGTTCCACCGTTGAGGTCTTGGTTGGATTGCTCTTTGTCAGGGACCTCCCCCTCGACCGTACCCCCATGGGTGACCCTACCAGGAGCGTAGCTCCAGACGGCATCACTCTCAGGGTCTCAGGACCACACATGCTTCTCCACCACGACAATCCACGGAGTAGAATGTCAGAAAGACCAAGGAACTGAATGATGACTATTGAAGAGGAAGGCTGAGGATCCACGAACCTGTCCTCATTGATGGGACGGTGGTGGAGAGTTAACAACTTCAAGTTCCTGGGCGTGCGTATCTCTCTGAAGATGAGTCCTGGCCCCAGCACTGTGATGGATGTTTCTTTTGTTTGGTTTTGGTTTATGTTTGTATGTCTGGAGAGAAGGAATAGGTGACGTTTCACAGAGTGATCCCAGGAACGAGTGGGTCGAAGGAGCCTTTCACCTCTTGCTGCACATCAATGTGACCGTAGTGTACTGATCCAGATGGCCAAGAGTGACCCTCAGCAGGTTGATTGTGAAGGACCTACACTGATCAGCCAGAACATTATGACCACTGACAGGTGAAGTGAATAACTTTGATTATCTTGTTACAATGGCACCTGTCAAGGGGTGGGATATATTAGGCAGCAAGTGAACAGTCAGTTCTTGAAGTTGATGTGTTGGATGCAGGAGAAATGGGCAGGAGTAAAGACCTGAGCGACTTTGACAAGGGCCAAATTGTTATGGCCAGACGACTGGGTCTGAGCATCTGTGAAACGGCAAGGCTTGTGGGGTGCTCCCGGTCAGCAGTGGTGAGTACCTACCGACAGTGGTCCGAGGAGGGACAAACCACAAACCGGCGACAGACAGGGTGTTGGGCGCCCAAGGCTCATCGATACGCGAGGGCAACGAAGGCTATCCCGTCTGGTCTGAACCGACAGAAGGTCGACTGTGGCACAAGTCACAGAAAATGTTAATGGTGGTGACGGGTGGAATGTGTCACAATACACAGTGCATCGCACCCTGCTGCGTATGGGGCTGCACACGGAGGACCAACAGCATATTAGGCAGGGGGTCATAATGTTTTGGCTCATTAGGTGGTAATGTTTTGGCTGATCGGTGTATCGTAAACAATGTCATTGAATATCAAGAGTGTGTGGCTAGTCCTCTTGTTGGAAATGTCCTTGCCATGTATTTGCATTGCATGATTGTTTAGTTCAGAGTTACAGCGCAGAACCAGGGCCCTCGGCCCACTGAGTCAGCACCAACGAGCGATCACCACACACTCGCACTGTCCTGCACCCAGGGGACCATTTCACCCAAGCCCATTAGCCTACAAACCTGTGTGGGAGGAAACCGGAGCACCCGGAGAAAACCGGGCACAGGGAGAACGTACAAACCGTTTCAGACAGCACCCGTAGTCGGGATGGAATCCGGGTCTCTGGCGCGGTGAGCTGGTAGCAACTCTACCGCTGTGCCACTGTTATACAGTCACTCCCAGCAGATTGTGGCCTAGGTCTTGCTTCACATCGGTAACGACTGCTTCCATTTCTGAGGAGCTGCAAGTGGACTTGAACATTACAGGATCTTGAGTGAACATCCCTACACCTGAGCACGTGTTGTAGACACGCACACACACACAGAATAAGTGTTGGGTGCTATGGATGGGTATGGTCATGTTTGGATCAGTATAATGAACTTGCTGATTTCTGGCTTATTCCACTAGTTAGACGAGAGATACAGCATGGAAACATGATGTTGAGAGAGAATGCTGATGTGCCTTCTCAGGTCCCCGTTGCATTCTCAGTCACCGAGATCCTGAATGAGGATGAACCCTTGGGAAGCCTATGGACCTGATGGTCTTAAAAGCAACTGGCTAGAGTTCTTGTGGACATCTTCCACCTCTCATTACTGAGGCCTGAGGTGCCCACCTGCTTTAAAGGGCCATCAATAACACAGGTGCCCAAGAAGACTAAGGCAACGCGCCTCAATGACTACTAACCGGTGGCACTAACGCCCATGGTGATGAAGAGCTTTGAGAGAGGTTGGTTATAGCACAGATCAACTCTTACCTCAGCGAGAAACTGGACCTGCTACAGAACACAATCGCCAAGAAACGACCTGTTATTGCATATTTTTACTGCTTATTCTTATTGGTCTTATTGTTGAACTGCGGGGGATTTTTCATTTCACTGCACATTTATGTGTATGTGAGAAATAAATTGACTATTGACTATTGATACGATGCGATACTGTATGATAGAACTTTCTTTATCCCAGGAGGGAAATTGTTCTGCCAACAGTCATAAAAACACACAATGCAATCAAAGAAAGCCTATCAACCTTTGCTTCCTTAGAAGATTGAGGAGATTGAATCGAGGAATCCTCTCTTGAACTTCTACAGGTGAACAGGAGAGAGCATATTGGCTGGTTGCACGGCCTGGTTTGGCAACTTGAATACCCAGGAACAAAGGAGATGACACACAGTGGTGAATCTTGCCTGGCCTATCACGGGCACTGACCTTTCCATCCAAGAGATCTATAAGACGCTGCCTCAGAAAGGCAGCCAGCATTATCAAGGACTGGTACAACCATGGCCAAGCTCTCATTTCACTCCTGCCATTTGGAGAAAGGTTCAGGAGTTTGAAAACTGTAAGGTGCATGTTGAGGAACAGCTTCCAACGAAACTCCCAACTGCCTTGGTTGCACGCGGGACTGTGGGCTTTGTTTTGTTTTGCACTATATTGGGCTTTTTATTTATTGAACTTTTGTTTATTATCTGATCTATTGATTATTGTGTTTACAAACCTGTTGTGCTGCTGCAAATAAGAATTTTCAGTATTTATAACTATTAAACAATCTTGACTCTTCTAAAGAAACCACATAGATTAGGGCGGCACGGTGGCACAGCAGTAGAGTTGCTGCCTTACAGCAAATGCAGAGCCGGAGACCCGGGCGCTGGGCGCTGTCTGTGCAGAGTTTGTACGTTCTCCCCGTATCTTATTGAAACATATAAGATAATTAGGGGATTGGACACATTAGAGGCAGGAAACATGTTCCCAATGTTGGGGGAGTCCAGAACAAGGGGCCACAGTTTAAGAATAAGGGGTAGGCCATTTAGAACGGAGACGAGGAAGAACTTTTTCAGTCAGAGAGTGGTGAAGGTGTGGAATTCTCTGCCTCAGAAGGCAGTGAAGGCCAGTTCGTTGGATGCTTTCAAGAGAGAGCTGGATAGAGCTCTTAAGGATAGCGGAGAGAGGGGGTATAGGGAGAAGGCAGGAACGGGGTACTGATTGAGAGTGATCAGCCATGATCGCATTGAATGGCGGTGCTGGCTCGAAGGACTGAATGGCCTCCTCCTGCACCTATTGTCTATTGACCTGCGTGGGTCACAGAGTGCTGGAGTAACTCAGCGGGTCAGGCAGCATCTGTGGAGAACATGGATAGGTGACGTTTCACAGAGTGCTGGAGTAACTCAGCGGGTCAGGCAGCATCTGTAGGAAAGTCCAAATACTTCCACGAAAGCTGATGATACAAAGCTTGGTGGCACTGTGGAGTTTATAACGTGGGGTCATCCACTTTTGTAGAAAAAAATAGAAAGGCAAAGTATGATTTTAAATGAGAGATTGGTATTGTCATTCAGAAGGACTTTGTTTTTCCTACAAAAGTGGATGAGCCCACATTGTCCACATTTTATTTCTTCAACAAAGCATTTCTGCATCATCCTCACACTATTTAAGGATTCCTGTATGGATTGTTGATTAGTGCGGGTGTCAGGGGTTACGGGGAGAAGGCAGGAGAGTGGGCTTAGGAGGGAGAGATAGATCAGCCGGAGTAGACGTGATGGGCCGAGTGGCCTAATTCTGCTCCCATCACTCCTATCATCAGCTTTCGTGGAAGTATTTGGATTTTCCTAGAACAGGGTTCCCTGCCTTGCTCAGCCTGGTGGTTTTGCATCACTGGTGGTAGATTTTTTTAGATTTAGAGATACAACACGGAAACAGGTCCTTCGGCCCACCCAGTCAATTAACGTACATACCTGCACGTCTTTGGAGTGTGGGAGGAAACCGAAGATCTCGGAGAAAACCCACGCAGGTCACGGGGAGAACGTACAAACTCCGTACAGACAGCACCCGTAGTCAGGATCGAAACCTGAGTCTCCAGCGCTGCATTCGCTGTAAGGCGGCAACTCTACCGCTGCGCCACCGTGCCGCCCTAAACATAGTAGTAATGGTCTTGGCTGCTTATTGCCTGTGCTTCCTTCCAGAGCTACAGCAGAAGGTGAGGATTATCCAAAGAGGCCATATATAATCAGTCGGGTAGTACGCAGATTGTTTGCTGGAAACATGTTCCCAATGTTGGGGGAGTCCAGAACCAGGGGTCACAATAAGGGGGAGGCCATTTAGGACTGAGATGAGGAAAAACCTCTTCACCCAGAGAGTTGTGAATCTGTGGAATTCTCTGCCACAGAAGGCAGTGGAGGCCAATTCACTGGATGTTTTCAAGAGAGAGTTAGATTTAGTTCTTGGGGCTAACGGAATCAAGGGATGTGGGGAGAAGGCAGGAACGGGGTACTGATTGTGGATGATCAGCCATGATCATATTTAATGGTGGTGCTGGCTCAAAGGGCCGAATGGCCTCCTCCTGTACATATTTGCTATGTTTCTCTGTTTGCCAAAGTGAAATTATTGTAATTGGTGGTGAAGTGTGGGGACCACTGTAGTGGGGAGGGGAGGGGAGGAGAGTGTAATTGGTGGTGAAGTGTGGGGACCACTGTAGTGGGGAGGGGAGGAGAGTGTAATCGGTGGTGAAGTGTGGGGACCACTGTAGTGGGGAGTGGGAGGGGAGGAGAGTGTAATCGGTGGTGAAGTGTGGGGACCACTGTAGTGGGGAGGGGAGGGGAGGGGAGGAGAGTGTAATCGGTGGTGAAGTGTGGGGACCACTGTAGTGGGGAGGGGAGGGGAGGAGAGTGTAATTGGTGGTGAAGTGTGGGGACCACTGTAGTGGGGAGGGGGAGGGGAGGAGTGTGTAATTGGTGGGTACCACTGTAGTGGGGAGTGGGAGGGGAGGGGAGTGTAATTGGTGGTGAAGTGTGGGGACCACTGTAATGGGGAGGGGAGGAGAGTGTAATTGGTGGTGAAGTGTGGGGACCACTGTAGTGGGGAGTGGGAGGGGAGGAGAGTGTAATCGGTGGTGAAATGTGGGGACCACTGTAGTGGGGAGGGGAGGGGAGGAGAGTGTAATCGGTGGTGAAGTGTGGGGACCACTGTAGTGGGGAGGGGAGGGGAGGAGAGTGTAATTGGTGGTGAAGTGTGGGGACCACTGTAGTGGGGAGGGGGAGGGGAGGAGAGTGTAATTGGTGGGTACCACTGTAGTGGGGAGTGGGAGGGGAGGGGAGTGTAATTGGTGGTGAAGTGTGGGGACCACTGTAATGGGGAGGGGAGGAGAGTGTAATTGGTGGTGACGTGTGGGGACCACTGTAGTGGGGAGGGGAGGAGAGTGTAATTGGTGGTGAAGTGTGGGGACCACTGTAGTGGGGAGGGGGAGGGGAGGAGAGTGTAATCGGTGGTGAAGTGTGGGGACCACTGTAGTGGGGAGGGGAGGAGAGTGTAATCGGTGGTGAAGTGTGGGGACCACTGTAGTGGGGAGGGGGAGGGGAGGAGAGTGTAATCGGTGGTGAAGTGTGGGGACCACTGTAGTGGGGAGGGGAGGAGAGTGTAATCGGTGGTGAAGTGTGGGGACCACTGTGGTCGAGAGGGGGAGGGGAGGAGAGTCAAGTGTGCTTTATTGTCATGTCCTGAAACAGAAGGGTGGAATTCTGGCAGTAGCACAACAGGCACATGGTGAACATGGTGTTCAGTCCAAAACATCAAACGCGGGTTTGATCCTTTCATTTGGTGAATATAAACATAGCACAAAAAGTAAGGAAATTTGTGTTTGGTAGATTATTTCTTTGTTGTAACAATGCTTCTTGGCAATAAATCTTATACCGTTGGAAAGCCTGTTTATTTCCCTTTTAAATGGTGCCACATTTGTAAGGAACATGCATTTGTGGGATGAGCAGCAGAGCTGAGTATGTGGCTTGCGCCCGTGAAAATCTGCCAAATCTTCTCTGCCAATGCCAAACAGCTTATTCTGCCATTGACTCTTGTTCGGTGTTGTTTGGTGGATTGGATGATTGAAGTCTGAAGAAACAAGACATATTGGCAATTTAACAATTTATTCATTTAATAAACAGGAGCCTCAGTAGCGTGTGGAAGAACCATACACAGCCACAACAGCCTGGCACCTCCTCCTCATGCTGGTCACCAGCCTGGTCACACACTGTTGTGGGATGGCATCCCATTCTTCAACCAGCTTTTTTCGCAAGTCAGCCAACGTGGTTGTGTTGGTCACTCTGGCACGAACAGCACGCCCAAGCTGATCCCACAAGTGTTCAATGGGGTTGAGGTCAGGACTGCTGGCAGGCCATTCCATCCTCTCCACTCCCAAATTCTGGAGGTAGTCTCTGAGAAACCCTGCTCTGTGGGGGCGAGCATTGTCATCTTGGAGGATAGAGTTCGGTCCCAGACTGTGGAGATATGGGATTGCCACTGGTTGCAGAATCTCATCTCGATATCTCTCTGCATTGAGATTCCCTCCAATGATGACAAGCCTCGTTTTTCCAGTGAGGGAGATGCCGCCCCACACCATCACACTGCCTCCACCAAAAGATGTTACTCTATCGGTGCAGCAATCAGCATAGCGTTCTCCGCGTCTTGTCCACACTTTGACCCTATGATCCAACTGCCGTAGGCAGAATCTGGACTCATCGCTGAACATAACGTTCCTCCACATGTTCAGGTTCCAGTGCACGTGTTGCCGACACCAGCGCAAACGGGCCTGACGGTGAATGGCAGTCATGGCAGGCCTCCTGGCAGCCCTATGAGACCGGAGATCGGCTGCGTGCCGTCTGTTCCGAATTGTCTGGGCAGAGAGCCGTCGGCCATATCGTCCTGCAAACCTTGACTGCAAATCTGTAGAAGACAGCCTACGGTTCCTAAGTGCTGACAGGGTGAGGAAACGGTCTTCTTCGGGTGTCGTCTTCTTGGGACGCCCACTTCGCGGCCTGTCTCTGACATCCCCCGTTATATGGAACTTGGCCTTCACTTTGGCGATGGTACTTGGGCTCACTCCAAATAATGCCGCAACTTGTTTTTGCGGAACACCAGCTTGAAGTTGCCCTATTGCACGGGCCCTATCCAGATCAGTCAAACGTGGCATGCCGATTCTTGGAGCAGACACCTACTGACTACTGTAGCAGGGCCCATGCTCACAGATGCTGCCAATCAGGTGCCAATCAGGCACCTGATTGTCAGCACCTGGGGGTACCAGAAGCTCAAAACTAGAGTCAATAGCAACAGCAGAATAAGCTGTTTGGCATTGGCAGAGAAGATTTGGCAAATTTTTCATGGGCGCAACCCATATACTCAGCTCTGCTGCTCATCCCACAAATGCATGTTCCTTACAAATGTGGCACCATTTAAAAGGGAAATAAACAGGCTTTCCAACGGTATAAGATTTATTGCCAAGAAGCATTGTTACAACAAAGAAATAATCTACCAAACACAAATTTCCTTACTTTTTGTGCTATGTTTATTTGCCCTGGAGGCATTTAGAGATGTTTCTCTACATTATTTCTGTTTGGCAGTCGACATTCTGCCATCGCTTTGCCACAGCCAGGGCCACATCTGTGCCTCTGTGCAGATGGTCCACAGTGCACGCCTCTCTGCCACAGGTCAGCAGGTGGGCGTTTGGTGGTAAGAATAGGAAGGCAGAGTATTATCTCAATGGTGTCAAGTTAGGAACAGGGGACGTACAACGAGATCTGGGTGTCCTAGTGCATCAGTCACTGAAAGGAAGCATGCAGGTACAGCAGGCAGTGAAGAAAGCCAATGGAATGTTGGCCTTCATAACAAGAGGAGTTGAGTATAGGAGCAAAGAGGTCCTTCTGCAGTTGTACAGGGCCCTAGTGAGACTGCACCTGGAGTACTGTGTGCAGTTTTGGTCTCCAAATTTGAGGAAGGATATTCTTGCTATTGAGGGCGTGCAGCGTAGGTTTACTAGGTTAATTCCCGGAATGGCGGGACTGTCGTATGTTGAAAGACTGGAGCGACTGGGCTTGTATACACTGGAATTTAGAAGGATGAGAGGGGATCTTATTGAAACGTATAAGATTATTAAGGGGTTGAACACATTAGAGGCAGGAAACATGTTCCCAATGTTGGGGGAGTCCAGAACAAGGGGCCACAGTTTAAGAATAAGGGGTAGACCATTTAGAATGGAGATGAGGAAAAACCTTTTCAGTAAGAGAGTTGTGAATCTGTGGAATTCTCTGCCTCAGAAGGCAGTGGAGGCCAATTCTCTGAATGCATTCAAGAGAGAGCTAGATAGAGCTCTTAAGGATAGCGGAGTCAGGGGGTATGGGGAGAAGGCAGGAACGGGGTACTAATTGAGAATGATCAGCCATGATCACAATGAATGGTGGTGCTGGCTTGAAGGGCCGAATGGCCTCCTCCTGCACCTATTGTCTATTGTCTGTACCTCTCCACAGTTGCATTTGTCAGAGTCCAAGAAGCCCCACTGCTTCAGGTTGCGTCCCACTCCAGTGTGGAGGCGGTTTGGGGCTTTCCACTGAGTATAAGGCAGGTGGTGCCCTGGTGCCATGTGTTGTTTGGTTTTGGTACCTGGCACGGTTGTCTCTAGTTCCATGAAGCTGTTCCCACTCTTCAAGCGTTTCTTGGCATGTTGGTGATTGTGCGAGGGGTGGCGGGGGTCTGTGTCCGCATTGAAGCGTTCTACTGCAGCTGCCCAATCACGTCTTCCAGATGGCTCGTCGATGCCAGCCAGCTCGTACAGATGTTCAACCTTTGTCGGCTTCAGGCATCCTGTGATGTCCCTGCAGGCAGTGTCCAATGCAGAGTGCACCTTGAGTGCATGTTTGGAGCGGCTCCAGGCAGTGTCCAATGCAGAGTGCACCTTGAGTGCATGTTTGGAGCGGCTCCAGGCAGTGTCCAATGCAGAGTGCACCTTGTGTGCATGTTTGGAGTGGCTCCAGACAGTGTCCAATGCAGAGTGCACCTTGAGTGCATGTTTGGAGTGGCTCCAGACAGTGTCCAATGCAGAGTGCACCTTGAGTGCATGTTTGGAGCGGCTCCAGACCAATGCAGAGTGCACCTTGAGCGCATGTTTGGAGCGGCTCCAGACAGTGTCCAATGCAGAGTGCACCTTGTGTGCATGTTTGGAGTGGCTCCAGACCAATGCAGAGTGCACCTTGTGCGCATGTTTGGAGCGGCTCCAGCCCAATGCAGAGTGCACCTTGTGCGCATGTTTGGAGTGGCTCCAGACCAATGCAGAATGCATCTTGTGTGCATGTTTGGAGCGGCTCCAGACAGGGCTTGCATATTCTGCCACTGACAAACAGAAGGCCAGGGTGCCCTGCGGATTGGTGTTGGGTCACTTCCAAATGAGCTGTTTGCCAGTTTCCAGATGACATTGTTCCGGGTGTTGACCTTAGCTTGGTTTTGTCAACATGTTGGCGATATGATAATATAATAATAATATATTCCTTTATTCGTCCCACACCGGGGATATTTACTGTGTTACAGCAGCAAAGTGGATAACAAGAGAACACCAGATCATTCATTATAAATAAAGATACATAAATTGTCATCAGTTTTCTGTGTGTTCTTAGCTGTTATTGTTAACTGGTCTGCTGGGAGCAGTGCTGGTTGTGCAGTCTCACAGCAGCGGGAAGGAAGGACATCCTATATCTATCCTTCACGCACTTGGGGTGAGGGAGTCTGCCACTGAAGGAGCTACTCAGTGCAGTGACAGTGTCCTGCATGGGGTGGGAGTCGTTGTCCAGCAGCGATGTTATCTTTGCCATCATCCTCCTCTCTCCCACCACCTGCACTGTCGAGGGGGCAACCCAGGACAGAGCTGTGATGGAGGACCACATCTGGGTACTGTGGGGCATTGCAGTGTTCCAACAGGACATCACTCCATCGCACCTGAGTTGACGTTTGGCATCCCGGTTCCGGAGGTGGAAAGCTGCGCTTTGTGTTGTAGGGTTTGGACGCAGGGACTTGTGTTGGTAGTATGTTGTCATATTCTGCACAGCTGCCTCCAGTACTGTCTCAGTCTGGCTGAAGTCTGAGCATTGCGTAGCGATGAATATGTCATCGGCATACAGAAACCACCTAGTTTTCGGGGTGATGGGTTGGTCATTGGGGTATATATTGAACAACGTTGGGGCAAGGACACTGTCCTGTGGCAGACCATTCTTTTGGCATCTCCAACGGCTGTTCTGACTATTCAGGCATACGAAGAAGCAACTGTTCTCCATCATTGTCATCATGAACTGGACAAGATGAGAGTCCTGTAGTGTTTGTTGCAGTTTGGCTTCATGGTAGTACGGTGGCTGCAGACAAGTCTACAAATTCTGCACCTGTGATAAACGGCTTCCAGGTGTGGACTCCAGTATATCGGCGAGACCAAACACAGGCTCGCCGATCGTATCGCTGAACACCTCCGCTCAGCCCGTCTAGACCTACCTGATCTCCCGGTGGCTCAGCACTTCAACTCCCCCTCCCATTCCCAATCTGACTTTTTTGTCCTCGGCCTCCTCCATTGTCAGAGTGAGGCCCAGTGCAAATTGGAGGAACAGCACCTCATATTTTGCTTGGGCAGTTTACACCCCAGCGGTATGAACATTGACTTCCCTAACTTCAATTAGCCCTTGCTTTCCCTCTCTCTCCATCCCCTCCCCCTTCCCAGTTCACCCACCAGCCTGACTGTCTCCGACTACATTCTATCTCTGTCCCGCCCACTTCCCTGACATCAGTCTGAAGAAGGGTCTCGACCCGAAACGTCACCCATTCCTGCTACCTGTCCCACTGAGTTACTCCAGCACTCTGTGAAACATCACCTATCCATGTTCTCCACAGATGCTGCCTGACCCGCTGAGTTACTCCAGCACTCTGTGAAACATCACCTATCCATGTTCTCCACAGATGCTGCCTGACCCGCTGAGTTACTCCAGCATCTGCAGTTCTTTCCTGCACAGCTTGGCATAATGAAGGTGACTGATTAAAAGCATGGCAAATGATAGAATTGAAATCTATAGTGTGAGGAGACTAGATGTGTAAGTATTAGCCCGCACCCCATGGATATACAACACTAGGAGGCATTGCTTGCCAACATAAGTTTGTTCTTTTAAGATCATGCGGGGAATGGATGTGGTGAATGCAGAGTCTTTTAGCCAGAGTAGAGGAACCAGGAGTCATAGACATGGCCTTATGGTGAGAGGGGAAAGATTTAACAGGAATCTGAGAGGCAACATATTCACACAGAGGGTGGTGGGTGTGTGGAACAAGCTGCCAGAGGAGGTCGTTGAGGCCGGGACTATAACAGCATTTAAAAGCATCTAACTCTAATGCATGGGCAAGGGCATGGATAGGAAAGGTTTAGAGGGACATAGGCAAAACAGGGGAAAGTGAAGGTGGACACAAAGCTGGAGTAACTCAGCGGGTCAGGCAGCATCTGTGGAGAACATGGATAGGTGACGTTTCACAGAGTGCTGGAGTAACTCAGCGGGTCAGGCAGCATCTGTGGAGAACATGGATAGGTGACGTTTCACAGAGTGCAGGAGTAATTCAGCGGGTCAGGCAGCATCTATGGAGAACATGGATAGGTGACGTTTCACAGAGTGCTGGAGTAACTCAGCGGGTCAGGCAGCATCTGTGGAGAACATGGATAGGTGACGTTTCGGGTCTCTAGTTCAGCATGGATGAGTTGGCCCAACGCATTCATGTTTCCATGCTGTATGACTCTATAACTGTTACATGTTTATGTCCACGATAGACACAAAATGCTGGAGTAACTCAGGGGGACAGGCAGCATCTCTGGAGAGAAGCAGTGGGTGACGTTTTGGGTCGAGACTCATCACCCATTCCTTCTCTCCAGAGATGCTGCCTGTCCCGCTGAGATACTCCAGCATTTTGTGCCTCTTCGATTTGTGACGTTTCGGGTCGAGATCCTTCTTCAGACTGATATCAGGGGGGGGCGGGACAAAGATAGCATATAGTTGGAGACAGGAAGACAGTGGGAGAATTGGGAAGGGGGAGGGGAAAAAGAGGGACAGAGGAACTATCTAAAGTTAGAGAAGTCAATGTGCATACCGCTGGGGTGAAAGCTGCCCAAGCAAAATATGAGGTGCTGTTCCTCCAATTTTCAGTGGGCCTCACTAAGGCACTGGAGGAGGCCAATGACAGAAAAGTGGGAGGGGGAGTTGAAGTGCTGAGCCACTGGGAGATCAGGTTGGTTAAGGCGGACTGAGTGAAGATGTTGAACGAAGCGATCGCCGAGCCTGCGTTTGGTCTCGCCGATGTAGAGAAGTTGACATCTGGAACGGCAAATACAATAGATGTGGTTGGAGGAGGTGCAGGTGAACCTCTGCCTCAACATAGATACAATGCTGGAGTAACGCAGCGGGTCAGGCAGCATCTGTGGAGAACATGGATAGATGACATTTCACAGAGTGCTGGAGTAACTCAGCGGGTCAGGCAGCATCTGGAGAACATGGATAGGTGACGTTTCAGAGTGCTGGAGGAACTCAGCGGGTCAGGCAGCATCTGTGGAGAACATGGATACGTGACGTTTCACAGAGTGCTGGAGTAACTCAGCGGGTCAGGCAGCATCTGTGGAGAACATGGATAGGTGACGTTTCACAGAGTGCTGGAGGAACTCAGCAGGTCAGGCAGCATCTGTGGAGAGAAGGAATGGGTGAGGTTTGGGGTCGAGGTCGGGTCTTGATGTGTTCAGGTTGAAGTTTATATCCAGTTGGTAGTTTAGTGTGAGGCAAGCCGTGATAGCTTCAGCAGGCTGGGGTGAGGGTGAGGGTTAGGGTTGGCCGTCGGCACAAGATGATCTCCGTTAACTGATGTCCTTTGGTCTTCTGCAGCTGCCGCCCTGTGATTCCACCTCCCAGCTGAAGACTGAAGGGAGCAGTGATGACTCCTACCCTCTGAATCAGAAGAGTGATCCACTTTCTTCATCTTCATCTGTGACTAAACTGCGATCGAGGAAGGCCAAGGCAGAGCATTCGCCCTGGAACACACTGGCCACCTATCATCCTCCTGACCCACATGTACCTCAGGGCAAGGAGTTCCACAATGTACAATTTCCTCAGACATTATCCCCACCTCCAACTTCAGATAACCCTCAGACTGGTTAGTGCGTTGCTTAGTGAGTCTTGCCTGGAGGGGTTTTAAAGCAAAAAGCTATTTAGCTTCTAGTTGTGGCTGTTAATTGTGTTGAAAGAATTATGAAGATTTTGTTGTTTTTCTTTGAAAACCACATGTAAACTGGTATTTTCAGGTATGTCAGCATGTTTAGTTATGTACAGCTTTTCTTTTATCTTTCTCTGTGACTTTAAGTGATGTGATGCATGCCAGTTCCTCCACTTTACTGCTCATGGGTTGGACTGCACCAGAGCTGCCGAGATCATGGTTCCTACTTAGGCTGCAACACGCACTTAAAATCTGCACAGCTGATGAAAATAGAAGCCTGGCTTTAATTTCTTGATTGGCCCACATTAGCTCATGAAGGAAACTAGTCAGATTCCGTAACTCAGGATTGCACATCATCCTCCATACAAAACAGCAATGTTTTAAGAAAAAAGAGCTTTCTACTAGAATCAGATTTATTTACTCGCAGGCAGCCTGACAGAACCAGCCAGTTGGTTACCCTGATGGGTTTTTGTAACCACCAGGGGATTGAAGGTTCAGCACAACTATTCCATTTATAATTGCGTAGTAGTATCGAAAGCTGACACTAAAATAAGCTACCGCAATGAAGGAAAACAAGTAACTAAAGCCGTTTAAACAAGATGCGGTTTAATTCACTAAAGCCCCTCTCACTCCAGCACGTTGTCCCTCAGGTTAGAATATTCCAGTCAGCGTTCTTTGCCAAGATCACGAGCCTGGGTTGTCATGGTTCCAGTGGCCCTCCCCGTCAGTAGTAAGACAGGACAATCAGACAATCTGGCAAACGGCAGTGTACCGGACGGAGGGTGCAGCTGGAAGTAATGGACACGTTCTGCCCGAGGTGAGCGTCCGTCTCCCAGGCGGTGGGCCAATTGCCCAGCGGCGGCTGCTTCCCAAACCAAATACAACACGTGGAGCGACCAAGTTGCACACGTGTACCCAATCAAACCTTGTATGCTTGGGAGGAAACAATATTGTATCGCTTGGAACCCTGACCTATGATTTGATCGATCTGTGGTTCCTTGTTCTGTAAGAAAATTTACCTTTAAAATTTTATATCTTGAATATATATTTTTTTAATGAAATGGCAGAGATGGGAGGAGTGCTTGAGCCGGTGGTGAGGGGTCAGTTGTTGCTGACGTTGGTTGGACTGGCAGCAGCAGATGGGAGGAGTGCTTGAGCCGGTGGTGAGGGGTCAGTTGTTGCTGACGTTGGTTGGACTGGCAGCAGCAGATGGGAAGAGTGCTTGAGCCGGTGGTGAGGGGTCAGTTGTTGCTGACGTTGGTTGGACTGGCAGCAGCAGACTGTGAGTAAAACATTGCTCAACAGCGTTGCTGCGTTTGGGCTGTGAGAGGTAGCATTTGGAGTGTCAGCCCGACACCACCTCATGGGTTATGCAGAGGCTGCTGACTGCAATTTGAAATCGTCCCATGGTGTGATCATGTGTGATGTCAAAAACAGCGGCGGTTCAGAGAACCTTTGAAGACAATGAGTGTCCAGAATCAAAGGTGGATTGTGGAAGCGTGTAATTAGCTGTGGTCTGTTCACTGAGCGAGTGGCAGGCCAGATGCATTGTACTTATAGTCATGTCCAAGACTGTTAAAGGAGGGAGCCTAGCTCTCATTGTGAAAAATATTGTCGGTGGATTTCTCCAGCCAACTAAAGTGTTAATCAAAGTCTGGAGTAAGATGTAGACTCTAAACAAAAAAAAGGCAGAGCAGAAAGTTTGTTGTTGTGACAGATAAACAGGACTATCACCTGTGTAAATGTGGAACTGGCTCGATTACTAACATCACTGCTCCAGTCTGGGTCCCTTGACTCTCGGTCCACTATATCGTTTCAAACACCATATTGTAACTAAATTAGCCAGTATTTTTCTTCTTCTTGCTATGATTTCTCTCATCTTCCTCCTTCCTAAGGAGCCACCCATCACATAATGATTTCTGATATTGAAAATGGAAAAGCTGGATGGGAAAAGTGGTCTGGCCCAGTGTGAGCCAGAGAGAACACTTGCCCAAATCGCCAGGCTCTGGGTGACATCAGCAACACCAGTCATGCTCGAGGTTCTGAATATTGTTCGCTGCAATGCCCATTTGCGTATCTTTAACCAAGTCCCTT
The DNA here is from genome assembly GCF_053455715.1 of Rhinoraja longicauda. Lineage (NCBI taxonomy): Eukaryota > Metazoa > Chordata > Chondrichthyes > Rajiformes > Arhynchobatidae > Rhinoraja > Rhinoraja longicauda. Next base: position 93,062,190 of record NC_135956.1, read on the forward strand.
TCATTTTGAGCTTTGATTTGTTTCCGTGTTTGTTCAAGGTTCCGCAGCTTTCAGGCGAGCACCATTTCTAGGCTTGGATGACGGGCATACAATTTCTTCTAAGTCACAAAGAGAATTCTTGCCAATTGGACTTGTCCAAAATTATGTTTGTTGACTATACTGCTCACTTCTCTCAAAACTACGAGGCTGCAATTATGCGCTCTGCCACTGAGATTTTGAGTTCACATTTGTGGGGCTAAATTGATCACGTAATGGGTAGAGAAAGGGAGAACTATGAGTTTAAGGTGGCCTTTTGATGGAAAGATTATTTGTAACCAAAGGTTGTTTTTTTTTCTCTATATGAGGGAACTAAAGAGGAGTCTAAAATCTAAACTTCCAAGTAAGAACCCTGATCTGAAGCCTACGATTGGTGTGACTGCCTTGTGATTCATGCAAAGCCATTAGTGCTGCCCTCAATGGAATGTACTCTTCTGATTGTTCAGCAATGTTTTAAGTCGTGCCATTTGATGTCGGCGTGGAGGCTATAAGTCGCATGATGTCTTTGACGTCAAGTCAGTGTAAGCTATCGATCATGTTAGTGGCAAAAGAGGAGGTTGTTTCGTCAAGAAATTTATGCAATGTGTTGTACATCTTTTTTAAAGCAATTTTTTAAAAAAATCCATCACGAGGTAGTGTTTGAAACCCCTGGCTGAAGGGGCTGTAAATGTGCTTTAGGACCAAGTGTGTGTGTGTGTGTGTGTGTGTGTGTGTGTGTGTGTGCGCGCGCGCGTGTGTGTGTGTGTGTGTGCATGTGGGCAGAGCAGGTAGCCTTGCCGCCAAGCACACTACCTCATGAAGAATTTTTTAGAAAACTTTAATTACTTATTCTGCTACACTTTTTTTGTAAAAGAGGAAAATACTGTCTTGCTAAACAAAGGAAAAAAAAATAAAAGTTATGACTATGTTGGATTGCAGAACCCACGCTGTTTGTCTTTTTTGCTTGAAGCTGAGGTGCTCCTCATTATTTATCTAATTACAACACAAAAGTATTTCACATGTTGAATGGTGTCACCTGTTGCCTATTTTTTACAATGGGATTGAATTCTGGCAGTCAATGGATGGCTTCATCATCAGGGTTCTTGTGCACTCCCGACCCTCAGTTGTTTTTAACCCTTCTGACTCAAGCTCAATAGTGTGGTTATATAGTTGGGCGTTCAAAAGTAGATTTGACCAGCAAAGTGGCTTGAGGTGGAGGAGAGGGCTTGGACTATGGGCGAGAGAGGGCAATACGGAACCTCCACTTTGCCTTTGCAAAGAACTAAAAATACCATAGACACAAAGTGCTGGAGTAACTCAGCGGGTCAAGCAGCATCTTTGGAGAGAAGGAATGGGTGATGTTTCGAAACGTCACCTATCCACGTTCTTCAGAGATGCTGCCTGACCCGCTGAGTTACTCCAGCACTTTGTGTCTACCTTCTCCTCTAATTTGGGTCATTTATTTAGATTACATGTTATGACATGAAAACGTTCTCTCCTAGACACTAGCGTAGATTAAAATATATCAAAGTTTACAACGTTTGTAAATTCAGGCAGGAGCCCAATATTGGGGCCGTCAACAAATGCAAGAGCTCAATGGTTAAACTACCCAAACAAAAAGCTTGACAGGAAGCAATAATTGTACTTCCCATTGTGATTGTGTACAAAACCATATGGACAATTAGCTGCCTCCTGTGTGAGTAGTTATGCACCTTGTGCACGTTAGTCCTTCAATGCTTTTCCCTTTTCATTGTCACATCACTGGCATTCCAAGATAACACTGCTTCTCGATGATGATGGGTGATAGATAACGTTGTGTCCATTGCTGCAGCACTCTAAATATTCATGCAATCACTAAACCCTGACATCACTTGCAAACCTTTCACCAGCTTTAAGCTCACTTCCAACTATCTTCATGCATGCAAGCTTCTTCTCAAAAAACCTCTGCCTAACTGGTGTGGGTGATGTTTGTAACGCTAAATATTCTGGTTCTGAAACGCAGCGGTGATTTCCCTGTTTATTACAAGTCTCGTTCCTTTAGCAGAACCACATGTAAAATTAACAGGGCTCTTATCTACCAAAGTTGTCCAGTTGCAGCAAAGTTTCCAACAATACCGTACATGGATCGCTAAATATGCAATATTTTTCCTCTAATGTTTAAGATTTGAATGAATTATGTATTTGTATTGGAATTGATCAGCCAAAGGGAATTAAGGGGTTAAAAACCTGGGATAACTTAGCGGGACAGGCAGCATCTGTGGAGAACATGGATAGGTGACGTTTCACAGAGTGCTGGAGTAACTCAGCGGGTCAGGCAGCATCTGTGGAGAACATGGATAGGTGACGTTTCACAGAGTGCTGGAGTAACTCAGCGGGTCAGGCAGCATCTGTGGAGAACATGGATAGGTGACGTTTCACAGAGTGCTGGAGTAACTCAGCGGGTCAGGCAGCATCTGTGGAGAAGATGGATAGGTGACGTTTCACAGAGTGCTGGAGTAACTCAGCGGGTCAGGCAGCATCTGTGGGGAACATGGATAGGTGACGTTTCGGGATGGGATCCATCAGACTGATTGGTGAAAGCTATTGGTGTGAGTGTTTAATGATCATGGGTTTGTTTAATTTGGTTGAGAACATCTTGGTGGATAAAGAGTCATTCTATTTGATGCCAGATGCATTCTTTTCACATGTGTGGAGTGTAGTGGTAGAATGCATTTGTGTTACTACTACTGTAGTTCATTCTCCAAATTTGAGGGCGTGTAGCGTAGGTTCACAAAGTTAATTCCCGGAAAGGCGGGACTGTCATATGTTTAAAGACTGGAGCGACTAGGCTTGCATTCACTGGAATTTAGAAGGATGAGAGGGGATCTTATTGAAACAAAAGATTACTAAGGGGTTGGACACGTTAGAGGCAGGAAACATGTTCCCAATGTTGGGGGAGTCCAGAACCAGGGGGCACAGTTTAAGAATAAGGGGTAGGACATTTAGAACGGAGATGAGGAAAAACTTTTTCACTCAGAGTTGTGAATCTGTGGAATTCTCTGCCTCAGAAGGCAGTGGAGGCCAATTCTCTGGATGCATTCAAGAGAGAGTTAGATAGAGCTCTTAAGGATAGTGGAGTCAGGGGGTATGGGGAGAAGGCAGGAACGGGGTACTGATTGTGGATGATCTACCATGATCACAGTGAATGGCGGTGCTGGCTCGAAGGGCCGAATGGCCTCCTCCCGCACTTATTGTCTATTGGCCTAATACGATGGAGACGGTTTAGACAAGAGCTTCAGGGTTGGGACAGACTCAAGACCATGACAGGAGTGGATAAGGACTCTGATCAAATATATGTGGATCTTTGAAAATTAGTAAAACCTAGAAAACAATATAAATACTAGAGTTTTTCTTAAGTGAATCTATAGTGTTTTTAAATGTTGAGAAGGATGTGTACTTAAACCTCTAAATAGCCAGAAATAGGACGGGAAGTGTTTTATATAAACATCAGAAGCAAATTCCAGGAAAAGCTGTACTGAAGACCCTGAAACCTGAAGTGCCATCTGGATTTGTGCTGCTCTGTCATCTTTGTTCTTGATAACCACTTTGTGATTTGTTTACAGTCATGTACCATTGTCATAAGTGATAGGAGCAGAATTAGGCCATTCGGCCCATCAGGTTTACTCCGCCATTCAATCATGGCTGATCTATCTCTCCCTCCTAACCCCATTCTCCTGCCTTCTCCCCATAACCCCTGACACCCGCACTAATCAGGAATCTATCTATCTCTGTCTTCTGTGGCAAAGAATCCCACCGATTCACCACCCTCTGACTAAAGACATTTCTCCTCGTCTCCTTCATAAAAGAACGTCCTTTAATTCTGAGGCTGTGCCCTCTGGTCCTAGACTCTCCCACTAGTGGAAACATCCTCTCCACATCCACTCTATCCAAGCCTTTCACGATTCTGTACGTTTCAATGAGGTCCCCCCTCATTCTTCTAAACTCCAGCGAGTACAGGCCCAGTGCTGACAAACGCTCATCACAGGTTAACCCACTCATTCCTGGATTACAGTGAGGTGCCATTGCGTAACATTGAAGGAGAGTACATGTTACTGCATAATCTGTATGGAATAGTTTCAGGATTTGAGGAAGGACATTCTTGCTATTGAGGGAGTATGGCGTAGGTTCACCAGGTTAATTCCCGGGATGGAGGGACTGTCATAAGATGAAAGAAAAGGTCGACCAGCCTTGTATTCACTGGGATTTGGAAGGATGAGAGGGAATCTCATAGAAACATATAAAATTCTTGCGGGATTGGACAGGATAGATGCAGGAAACATGTTCCCGATGTTGGGGGAGTCCAGAACCAGGGGACACAGTTTAAGAATAAGGGGTAGGCCATTTAGGACTGAAATGAGGAAAAACTTTTCACCCAGAGAGTTGTGAATCTGTGGAATTCTCTGCCTCAGAAGGCAGTGGAGGCCAATTCACTGGATGTTTTCAAGAGAGAGTTAGATTTAGCTGTTAGGGCTAACGGAATCAAGGGATATGGGGAGAAAGCAGGAATGGGTTACTGATTGTGGATGATCAGCCATGATGACAATGAATGGCGGTGCTGGCTCGAAGGGCCAAATGGCCTCCGCCTGCACCTATTGTCTATGTTTCTATGATAGCGAGTTAACCAATAAGACTGTGATATTCCCCACGCTGGTCTTCCTTCCAGTTTCTCTGTTCGTATCCTTGCGTGCCGTCGTGATCACCTCTTCCCCAGCCAACAATGGGCCATTGTGGATTCCACCTTTCCTTGGTCATCTGTTACCGGCCCTGCTTTGTTTTGGCCTTTTCTTACCTCCAGTTTCCCCTCCCCCTCTACTTTCAGTCTGAAGAAGGGGCCCAACATGAAATGTCACCGATTCTCCAGGGATGCTGCCTGTCTGTCTGTCCCGCTGAGTTACTCCAGCACTGTGTCGATCTTCAGTGTTAACCAGCATCTACATTTCATTCCTATACAAAACTGGGCTATTACACCGGGTGGCACGGTGGTGCAGCGGTAGAGTTGCTGCCTTACAGTGCTTGCAGCGCCAGAGACCCGGGTTCCATCCCCACTATGGGTGCTGTCTGTACGGAGTTTGTACGTTCTCCCCGTGACCTGCGTGGGTTTTCTCCGGGTGCTCCGGTTTCCTCCCACACTCCAAAGACGTGCAGGTTTGTAGGTTATTTGGCTTCTGAAAAGTTGTCCCTAGTGTGCATGATAGAACTAGTGAACAGGTGATTGCTGGTCGGCACGGACACGGTGAGTCGAAGGGCCTGTTTCCACACTGTATCTCTAAACTAGTTACTCCAGCACTCTGAAACGTCACCTATCCATGTTCCCCACAGATGCTGCCTGACCCGCTGAGTTACTCCAGCACTCTGAAACGTCACCTATCCATGTTCTCCACAGATGCTGCCTGACCCGCTGAGTTTCTCCGGCACTCTGTGAAACGTCACCTATCCATGTTCCCCACAGATGCTGCCTGACCCGCTAGGTTACTCCAGCACTCTGTGAAACGTCACCTATCCATGTTCCCCACAGATGCTGCCTGACCCGCTGAGTTTCTCCGGCACTCTGTGAAACGTCACCTATCCATGTTCTCCACAGATACTGCCTGACGCGCTGAGTTACTCCAGCACTCTGTGAAACGTCACATATCCATGTTCTCCACAGATGCTGCCTGACCCGCTGAGTTACTCCAGCACTCTGTGGTTTTTACTCTCAGCCACAGCTCAGTTACCTGGCCCGTGGTTGGAGCCACAGCTCAGTTACCTGGCCCGTGGTTGGAGCCACAGCTCAGTTACCTGGCCCGTGGTTGGAGCCACAGCTCAGTTACCTAGCCCGTGGTTGGAGCCACAGCTCAGTTACCTGGCCCGTGGTTGGAGCCACAGCTCAGTTACCTGGCCCGTGGTTGGAGCCACAGCTTACACGCCTCTTGCATGCTGGATGAACGAGTGAGCCTGACGTTTACACTTTCATACGTGATACTGACTGAGCGACACGGTGATGCAGCGGGTAGAGCTGCTGCCTCACAGCGCCGGAGACCCAGGTTTCATCCCGACCACGGGTGCTGTTTGTACGGAGTTTGTACGTTCTCCCCGTGACCTGCGTAGGTTTACTGACTCTTCCCCATTTACTTTTCGATGTGATCCAAGTCCTCCAATGTGTCATCTGCCGGAGTTATTCAGTGCTTCCTTTCAATACTTTCTTTAGGAAGGCAGTCACAAAGACCTACCTGCATTAACTGTCCTTTAATGAATGAGGGGGGACCTCATTGAAACATACAGAATAGTGAGCGGCCTGGATAGAGTGGATGTGGAGAGGATGTTTCCACTAGTGGGAGAGTCTAGGACCAGAGGGCACAGCCTCAGAATTAAAGGACGTTCCTTTAGGAAGGAGACAAGGAGGAATTTCTTTAGATAGAGGGTGGTGAATCTGTGGGATTCTTTGCCACAGACGGCTGTGGAGGCCACAAGGCAGAGATAGATAGATTGTTGATTAATGCGAGTGTCAGGGGTTATGGGGAGAAGGCAGGAGAATGGGGTTAGGAGGGAGAGATAGATCAGCCGTGATTGAATGGCAGAGTAGACTTCATGGGCCGAATGGCCTCATTCTGCTCCTATCACTGATGACCGTGCCAATGGATTGGAATTTCTTGGTTACAGTCAAGGCTACAGGGGCTTTTAAAAGAATGTCGTAATTGCAGGTTTAAAGAATTTTGTATTTATTAGACGAGGGAAAAATGACTAGTCCTTTGTGAGTAGAGCAGAACCTGCTTTTTAACATCACTTTTCATGGCCTCAAATTATTATTGTGGAGGTCAGCACGGTGGCACAGCGGTAGAGTTGCTGCCTCACAGCGAACGCAGCGCCGGAGACCCAGGTTCCATCCCCACTACGGGTCCCGTCTGTACGGAGTTTGTACGTTCTCCCCGTGAGCTGCGTGGGTTTTCTCCGAGATCTTCAGTTTCCTCCCACACTCCAAAGACGTGCAGGTTTGTCAGTTAATTGGCTTGGTGTATGTGTAGATTATCCCGAGTGTGTGTCGGATAGTGTTAGTGTGTGGGGATCGCTGGGCAGCGCGGACTCGCTGGGCCAAAGGGCCTGTTTCCGCACTATCTCTAAACTAAACTACACTAAGCCCAGGCCAGCTGTTCTGATGTCAAGATGTTTCTGACCAGCGAGTTAACCTTTTGATCCATTTACTTTTGTCGTCAAATCCTTTATTCCTCACAATTGTTGTGTTTTAAAATAATTTATTATCTGTGGGAAAGATGAGTCTGTCACAGCTTTATTAGTTTGCCTCCTTTATTTTAAACAAATTGTCAAAATGCTGCATTTCGGCTCAATGAACAACAGTCCTTTGAGGTTAGAAGGGACTGAAGTTCGGGCACCTTGTAACCGTTAGTGAGTCGGGATGTGAAGCAATGATCCCGTCTGGAGTTTCACCCAGTGGCCTTGTTAAAGGGCGCTCTTTTAGAAAAGAGGTGAGGAGGAACTTCTTTAGTCAGAGGGTGGTGAATCTGTGGAACTCATTGCCACAGACGGCTGTGGAGGCCAAGTCAGTGGGTATTTTTAAAGCAGAGATAGACAGATTGTTGATTAGTGCGGGTGTCAGGGGTTATGGGGAGAAGGCAGGAACATGGGATTAGGAGGGAGAGATAGATCAGCCATGATTGGATGGAGGAGTGGACTCGATGGGTCGAATGGACTACTCCTATAACTTGTGAACTTGTAAAAGATACACTTGTACACCTGGCTTTGCTAAGTGTTACTTTCAGTGAAGTGTGGATCGGAAGGGTTTAGAGGGATATAGGTTTAACTGGGAGTAGGTGGGACGAGCTTAGATAGGGCACCTTGGTGGTCATGTACGTTTATGGTCACGTGTACCGAGGTACAGTGAAAAGCTTTTGTTGCGTGCTAACCAGTCAGCGGAAAGACAATACATGATTACAATCGAGCCGTCCACAGTGTACAGATACATGATAAGGGAATAACGTTTAGTGCAAGGTAAAGCCAGTATAATAGGTAGACACAGAGTGCTGGAGTAACTCAGCGAGTCAGGCAGCATCTGTGGAGAACATGGATAGGTGACGTTTCACAGAGTGCTGGAGTAACTCAGCGGGTCAGGCAGCATCTGTGGAGAACATGGATAGGTGACGTTTCACAGAGTGCTGGAGTAACTCAGCGGGTCAGGCAGCATCTGTGGAGAACATGGATAGGTGACGTTTCACAGAGTGCTGGAGTTACTCAGCGGGTCAGGCAGCATCTGTGGAGAACATGGATAGATGACGTTTCGGGTTGAGACCCTTGTTCAGACTGAGATTCAGGGGAGAGGGAAACGAGAGATATCGACGGTGATGTAGAGAGATATAGAACAATAAATGAAAGATATGCAAATTAGTGATGATGATAAAGGAAGCGGGCCGATGTTAGCTGTGGGCTCGGTGAGAACGAGTTACAGACACTGAGACTCAACAAGACCACTTTGAAACTAGTGCAACCATTTGGTTGGGGGAGGGACGGAGAGAGGGGGTGCAAGGATTACTTGAAATTACACAGAAACAGAAAATAGGTGCAGGAGGAGACCATTTGGCCCTTCGAGCCAGCACTGCCATTCATTGTGATCACGGCTAATCATCCACAATCAGTAACCAGTGCCTGCCTTCTCCCCATATCCCTTGATTCCACTAGCCCCTAGAGCTCTATCTAACTCTTTTTTTAATTCGGTGCGGGCTCGGTGGTAGTGTGGGGGATCGCTGGTCGGTGCGGGCTCGGTGTTAGTGTGGGGGATCGCTGGTCGGTGCGGGCTCGGTGGTAGTGTGGGGGATCGCTGGTCGGTGCGGGCTCGGTGGTAGTGTGGGGGATCGCTGGTCGGTGTGGACTCGGTGTTAGTGTTACTATGTGGGGGATCGCTGGTCGGTGCGGGCTCGGTGTTAGTGTTAGTGTGGGGGGGTGATTGTGGGCTCGGTGGTAGTGTGGGGGATCGCTGGTCGGTGTGGGCTCGGTGTTAGTGTTAGTGTGGGGGGGGTGATTGTGGGCTCGGTGTTAGTGTTAGTGTGGGGGGGGGTGATTGTGGGCTCGGTGGGCCGCAGGGCCTGTATCTGCACTGTAACTGTATACTACACTGAGCTGAAGATTTACTGGTGCTGCCTGTGTTTTGTTGCAGGGTCGGCCGTTTGCTGGCTTCCGTCCGGACAGTCCGGTGTCCTTGGGTTCAGTGACCTGGTGCCTCTGGACCTCTCTCAGAACTCCCGGCTCCTGATCCCAACTGCCCACCTCACCGAGAAGCACCTGGCCACCAGACCGCGCCCCAAAGCCCCGGCTCACTCGCCCACCGCCTATTCAGCAGGTTGGTCGTGCTGCCATGAACCGGCCGACTGGGCTGGTACTCACTGCAATGTAGACGGACGAGAGGGGATCTCATAGACAACAGACAGCAGGAGGAGGCCACTCGGCCCTTCCAGCCAGCAACGCCATTCATTGTGATCATGGCTGATCATTCACAATCAGTACCCCGTTCCTGCCTTCTCCCCATACCCCTGACTCCACTATCCTTATAGAAACATATAAAATTCTTAAGAGATTGGACAGGCTAGATGCAGGAAAAATGTTCTTGACGTTTCACAGAGTGCTGGAGTAACTCAGCGGGTCAGGCAGCATCTGTGGAGAACATGGATAGGTGACGTTTCACAGAGTGCTGGAGTAACTCAGCGGGTCAGGCAGCATCTGTGGAGAACATGGATAGGTGACGTTTCACAGAGTGCTGGAGTAACTCAGCGGGTCAGGCAGCATCTGTGGAGAACATGGATAGGTGACGTTTCGGGTTGAGACCCTTGTTCAGACTGAGATTCAGGGGAGAGGGAAACGAGAGATATCGACGGTGATGTAGAGAGATATAGAACAATAAATGAAAGATATGCAAATTAGTGATGATGATAAAGGAAGCGGGCCGATGTTAGCTGTGGGCTCGGTGAGAACGAGTTACTGACACTGAGACTCAACAAGACCACTTTGAAACTAGTGCAACCATTTGGGTGGGGGAGGGACGGAGAGAGGGGGTGCAAGGATTACTTGAAGTTACACAGAAACAGAAAATAGGTGCAGGAGGAGACCATTTGGCCCTTCGAGCCAGCACTGCCATTCATTGTGATCACGGCTAATCATCCACAATCAGTAACCAGTGCCTGCCTTCTCCCCATATCCCTTGATTCCACTAGCCCCTAGAGCTCTATCTAACTCTTTTTTTAATTCATCCAGTGAATCGGCCTCCACTGCCCTCTGGCAGAGAATTCCACAAATTCACAACTCTCTGGGTGAAAATATTTCTTTAAATCTCAGTTTTAAATGGCCTCTCCTTTATTCTTAGACTATTAACACTATCCTACACACACTGGGGACAATTTACATTTACACCAAGCCAATTAACCTACAAACCTATATGTCTTTGGAGTGTGGGAGGAAACCAGAGCACCCGGAGAAAACCCACGCAAGTCACGGGGAGAACGTACAAACTCAGTACAGACGGCGCCCGTAGTCAGGATGGAACCCGGGTCTCTGGTCAACTGCTGCTGAGTCACCGTGCAGCCCAAGTTCCTCCAGCACTTTGTTTTTTGATTTCTTTTCCTTGATTTGTGATTTCTAATGTTCTTTATTTTCTCCCATTTTCAGGTGGTAGCTCTGTCCTTTCCACCCTCGCCCCAGTAACTAAGTGCAGACGAATGGTGGAGCATCCATCATCTCCCAAAGGCCGCCCAACAACAATGGTCCAGGACAGGTTGAGGTGCTCCTTCCCCACTTGCTCCAAGATGGTCCTGAAGAACAAAGTGCTGGATGTCCACAGAAAGTGTCACCGCAGTGCAGAGAGGGGTATGGAGCCCAACACGACACCTGCAGAGAGGGGTATGGAGCCCAACACGACACCTGCAGAGAGGGGTATGGAGCCCAACACGACACCTGCAGAGAGTTGGCCACACGCTGGTGCCACAGCCGTGGGCATGCCCCGGTCCACAGTGGACAAGCCAATGGGCAAGACAGGAAGACCAACAGCTCATCCAACCTGTACGTAGACATCAACCACGATCACCACGATCACACAGCTCTCAATACACGTGCAGGAACAAACTGCAGATGCTGCTTTAAACCGAAGGTAGACACAAAATGCTGGAGTAACTCAGCGGGTCAGGCAGCATCTCGGGACAGAAGCAATGGATAATGTTGCGGGTCGAGACCCTTCTTCAGTCTGAAGAAGATGCTGCCTGACCCTCTGAGTTGCTCCAGCACTTTGTGTCTACAGTCAGGGGTGTATGGAACATCTGTCACCCACACGAGGTTTACAGGAACGATCCCAGGAATGAGTGGGTTAACCTGTGATGAGCATTTGTGGGCACTGGGCCTGTACTCGCTGGAGTTTAGAAGGATGAGGGGGGACCTCATTGAAACGTACAGAATAGTGAGCGGCCTGGATAGAGTGGATGTGGAGAGGATGTTTCCACCAGTGGGAGAGTCTAGGACTGAGAGGGGATCTTATTGAAACGTATAAGATTATTAAGGGATTGGACACGTTAGAGGCAGGAAACATGTTCCCAATGTTGGGGGAGTCCAGAACCAGGGGCCACAGTTTAAGAATAAGGGGTAGGCCATTTAGAACTGAGATGAGGAAAAACTTTTTCAGTCAGAGAGTTGTGAATCTGTGGAATTCTCTGCCTCAGAAGGCAGTGGAGGCCAATTCTCTGAATGCATTGAAGAGAGAGCTGGATAGAGCTCTTAGGGATAGTGGAGTCAGGGGGTATGGGGAGAAGGCAGGAACGGGTTACTGATTGAGAATGATCAGCCATGATCACATTGAATGGCGGTGCTGGCTCGAAGGGCCGAATGGCCTCCTCCTGCACCTATTGTCTATTGTCTATTGTCTAGAGGTCACAGCCTCAGAATAAAAGGACATTCCTCTACCGGAAGGCACGGTGGCGCAGCGGTAGAGTTGCTGCCTTAGAGCACTTGCAGCGCCAGAGACCCGGGTTCCAGCCTGACTACGGGCGCTGTCTGTACGGAGTTTGTACGTTCTGCCTGTGACTGTGTAGGATTTGTCCGAGATCTTCGGTTTCCTCCCACACTCCAAAGACGTGCAGGTATGTAGGTTAACTGGCTTGGTGTAGGTGTTAATTGTCCCTAGTGTGTGTAGGATAGTGTTAGTGTGCGGGGATCGCTGGTCGCTGCGGAGTCGGTGGGCCGAAGGGCCTGTTTCCGCGCTGTATCTTGAAACTAAACTGAATGTTAGGAAGGAGATGAGGAGGAGTTTCTTTAGTCAGAGGGTGGTGAATCTGTGGGATTCTTTGCCACAGACGGCTGTGGAGGCCACAAGTCAGTGGATGTTTTTAAGGCAGAGATAGATAGATTGTTGATTAGTGCGGGTGTCAGGGGTTATGGGGAGAAGGCAGGAGAATGGGGTTAGGAGGGAGAGATGATCCCATGCAATCTAACCTTCCAGAGCAGCCTACCATGTGGAATCTTATCCAATGTCTGACTGATCCCCGTGGATAACGAGCAAGGCCTTCCCCTCATCAACCTTTTTGAATTCAATTGAATTGAAACTTTGTGGTTATCTCTTCAACAAAGTGAAATCTGTGAGACACCATCTCCCACATACAAAACCACGCCAACTATCCCCAATCACCCCCAGTCCACACAAACACGTCACCCCCCAGAATAGTCCAGACACTTGCCTTCCACAGATGTGGGCTCGCCAGTCCCAAGCTGTTCCATGAGGCCATTTGTAAACAGAGGCACAACATTAGTCACGCTCCAGTCACTACCTGGCACCTCACCTGAGCCCAAAGACAACTCGTATATCTCATCCAGGGCTCCAGCAAGTTCCTCTCCAGCTGCCCATCGTATCCACAGAGACATCTGATCAGAGCGGGCAGATTCATCTGTCTTCATGTGTCTCCAATGTTCAGTACCTCCTTCAGCATAATGTGGACTGTCCTCAACACATCCCCATTAGCTGACTCTCATTCAACAATCAGAGAGTGACACAGTGTGGAAACAGGCCCTTCATAGAGTCACAGAGTGATACAGTGTGGAAACTGGCCCTTCATAGAGTCACAGAGTGATACAGTGTGGAAACAGGCCCTTCATAGAGTCACAGAGTGACACAGTGTGGAAACAGGCCCTTCATAGAGTCACAGAGTGATGCAGTGTGGAAACTGGCCCTTCATAGAGTCACAGAGTGATACAGTGTGGAAACTGGCCCTTCATAGAGTCACAGAGTGATACAGTGTGGAAACAGGCCCTTCATAGAGTCACAGAGTGATACAGTGTGGAAACAGGCCCTTCATAGAGTCACAGAGTGATACAGTGTGGAAACAGGCCCTTCGGCCCAACTTGCCCACACCGACCAACAATGTCTCAGCTACATCAGTCCCACCTGCCTGCGCTTGGTCCATCTCCCTCCAAACCTGTCCTATCCATGTACCTGTCCAACTGTTTCTTAAACGATGGGATAGTCCCAGCCTCATCTACCTCCTCTGGCAGCTTGTTCCATACACCCACCACCCTCTGTGTGAAAAAGTTACCCCTCAGATTCCTATTAAATCTTTTCCCCTTCACCTTGAACCTATGTCCTCTGGTCCTCGATTCCCCTACTCTGGGCAAGACTATCCCAACGTTGAAGTGCAGACTTGGAATTCTCTGCCACAGAGGGCAGTGGAAGCCAAATCACTGGATGGATTTAAGAGAGAGTTAGATAGAGCTCTAGGGGCTAGTGGAATCAGGGGATATGGGGAGAAGGCAGGCACAGGGTTATTGATTGTGGATGATCAGCCATGATCACAATGAATGACGGTGCTGGATCGAAGGGCTGAATGGCCTCCTACTGTACGTATTCTCGATGTTTCTATGTTCTGTGCTTTAGCAGTGTATTGGCAGCTGGTTGTGTTTGACATGGGCGTGTTTTTCAGATTGCCCGGCACCACCGGCCTGCCAACTCCGTGCCCAGCAGCAGAGGGCAGTCGATGACAGTCCCGACTCCACCAAGGTGTCGAGGAGGAAACGACCCCCCATGTCATACATCACCAGACCCATCAATGCTTGCCTCACCCCGTCTGTGACAGACAGGAGCGCAGAGACCACGCGGGAGAAGATCGTACGGGAATGTGTGGACAGAGACAGAAATGCAGAAGTTGGTAAAAACCATTTCTGTTATTCCATAGAAGCAGGAGTAGTGTCACAGTGATTAACCTCCCCCCCCTGCCCCCAATCCACAGCTCACGAGCGGTGTCACGGTGATCAACCCCCCCCTGCCCCCAATCCACAGCTCACGAGCAGTGTCACGGTGATCAACCCCCCCCTGCCCCCAATCCACAGCTCACGAGCGGTGTCACGGTGATCAACCCCCCCCTGCCCCCAATCCACAGCTCACGAGCGGTGTCACGGTGATCAACCCCCCCCTGCCCCCAATCCACAGCTCACGAGCAGTGTCACGGTGATCAACCCCCCCCTGCCCCCAATCCACAGCTCACGAGCGGTGTCACGGTGATCAACCCCCCCAATCCACAGCTCACGAGCAGTGTCACAGTGATCAACCCCCCCCGCCCCCCAATCCACAGCTCACGAGCAGTGTCACAGTGATCAACCCCCCCAATCCACAGCTCACGAGCAGTGTTACGTTGGTCAACCCCCCTGCCCCCCAATCCACAGCTCACGAGCGGTGTCACAGTGATCAACCCCCCCAATCCACAGCTCACGAGCGGTGTCACAGTGATCAACCCCCCCAATCCACAGCTCACGAGCAGTGTCACAGTGATCAACCCCCCCAATCCACAGCTCACGAGCAGTGTTACGTTGGTCAACCCCCCTGCCCCCCAATCCACAGCTCACGAGCGGTGTCACAGTGATCAACCCCCCCAATCCACAGCTCACGAGCGGTGTCACAGTGATCAACCCCCCCCAATCCACAGCTCACGAGCAGTGTCACAGTGATCAACCCCCCCAATCCACAGCTCACGAGCGGTGTCACAGTGATCAACCCCCCCAATCCACAGCTCACGAGCAGTGTCACAGTGATCAACCTCCCCAATCCACAGCTCACGAGCAGTGTCACAGTGATCAACCCCCCCAATCCACAGCTCACGACCAGTGTCACAGTGATCAACCCCCCCAATCCACAGCTCACGACCAGTGTCACAGTGATGAACCCCACTTAACGTTGGTCAATCCCCCTGCCCTCTCCAATCCACAGCTCACGAGCAAATCCCTGTTCCGGGCGTACACTGGCCCCATCCCCGAAAAACATCCAACCCCACAAGGATGGTCTCGAAGCCCTCCGTTTCTTCCTCGACCGCAGAACCAGCCAATCCCCATCGACCAACACTCTCCTCCGCCTAGCAGAGCTGGTTCTTACCCTCAACAACTTCTCCTTTGACTCCTCCCACTTCCTCCAAACCAGAGGCGTAGCTATGGGCACTCGCATGGGCCCTAGCTACACCTGCCTCTTTGTCGGGTACGTCGAACAATCCCTGTTCCGGGCGTACATCGGCCCCATCCCCGAACTCTACCTCCGCTACATCGACGACTGCATTGGTGCTACCTCTTGCACCCATGCAGAACTCACTGACTTCATACACTTCACTTCCAATTTCCATCCTGCCCTTAAATATACCTGGACTATCTCTGACATCTCCCTCCCGTTTCTGGACCTCACCATCTCCATCACAGGAGACAGACTAGTGACGGACATTTACTACAAGCCCACCGACTCGCACAGCTATCTGGACTACACTTCTTCCCACCCGGTCTCCTGCAAAAACTCTATCCCCTACTCCCAATTCCTCCGTCTACGCCGCATCTGCGCCCGGGATGAGGTGTTTCACACTAGGGCATCGGAGATGTCCTCATTCTTCAGGAAACGGGGCTTCCCCTCCCCCATTATAGATGAGGCTCTCACTAGGGTCTCTTCTACATCCCGCAGCTCCACTCTTGCTCCAACTCCCCCACTCGCAACAAGGACAGAATCCCCCTCGTTCTCACCTTCCATCCCACCAGCCAGCGGATCCAACAAATCATCCGCCAACATTTCCGTCACCTACAACGGGACCCCACCACTGGCCATATCTTCCCATCCCCTCCCCTCTCTGCGTTCCGCAGAGACCGTTCCCTCCGTAACTCCCTGGTCCACTCGTCCCTTCCTACCCAAACCACCCCAACCCCGGGCACTTTCCCCTGCAACCGCACGAGATGCAACACCTGTCCCTTTACCTCCCCCCTCAACTCCATCCAAGGACCCAAACAGTCTTCCCAGGTGAGACAAAGGTTCACCTGCACCTCCTCCAACCTCATCTATTGCATCCGCTGCTCTAGATGTCAACTTATTTATATCGGCGAAACCAAGCGCAGGCTCGCCGTTCGCTTCGCTCAATACCTGCGCTCGGTCTGCATTGACCAAACTGATCTCCCGGTGGCTGAGCACTTCAACTCCCCCTCCCATTCCCAGTCTGACCTTTCTGTCATGGGCCTCCTCCAGTGCCATAGTGAGGCCCACCGGAAATTGGAGGAACAGCACCTCATATTTCGCCTGGGCAGTTTGCAGCCCAGTGGTATGAACATCGACTTCTCCAACTTTAGATAGTTCCTCTGTCCCTCTCTTCCCCTCCCACTTCCCAGATCTCCCTCTATCTTCCTGTCTCCACCTATATCCTTCCTTTGTCCCGCCCCCCTGACATCAGTCTGAAGAAGGGTCTCGACCCGAAACGTCACCCATTCCTTCTCTCCCGAGATGCTGCCTGACCTGCTGAGTTACTCCAGCATTTTGTGAATAAATACCTTCGATTTGTACCAGCATCTGCAGTTATTTTCTTTCAGCAGCGTCACGACGATGAACCTGGTTTACAGTTGGTCAACACCCCCTGCCCTCCCCAATCCACATTAGGATCTGTAGCTCACGCCACTCATCACAGACCCTCACACGTGGGAACCCCTGCCCGTCCACATTCACATCTGACCGTCAGCAGTTGCCAAGAGTAAGATCATCCGTGATGGGAGCAGAATGAGGCCATTCGGCCCATCGTCTACTCTGCCATCCCATCATGGCTGATCTGTCTCTCCCCCCTCACCCCATTCTCCTGCCTTCGCCTCTATGTGATTATTTGGCGCCCAATCAGATGGGTAAATCTACCTGTGCACTGCAGGTTACCATGTCCTCAGTTGTCCTGGTGAAGAGGTACAGAGCAACAACACATCTGCAGGAAGGCCGCAGTATAAACGTCACTGCTCCAAGGTTATGGATCTAACCCCCCCCCCCCCCTCTATACCCTGCACCCACCTCTCCCCTTCCCCCCTTCCCCCCTTCCACCTATGTTCACACCTCTTCCATTGTTATCCACTGTACTAATCCCATTTAGGACATGACAATATTATCTGTCTTCCCTTTGTCCGCCATCTGCCAACCAAACTCCCCCTGCGTGTATCCACCTATCGCTTGCCAGGCTTTCCCCTGCCCACCTCTCTTCCAGCATTCTTCAGTCTGAAGAAGGGCCCCAACCCAAAACGTCACCTATCCATGTTCTCCACAGATGCCGCCTGACCCGCTGAGTTACTCCAGCACTCTGTGAAACGTCACCTATCCATGTTCTCCACAGATGCTGCCTGACCCGCTGAGTTACTCCAGCACTCTGTGAAACGTCACCTATCCATGTTCTCCACAGATGCTGCCTGACCCGCTGAGTTACTCCGGCACTCTGTGGTACCTCTGACAGGTAGATGGTCACCTGCACCAGACCGTTCAGCTTCTGTGGAGGCGACAGGTGGGGTTGAGTGGAGGGGCAGGTAGACACAATGCCGTCTGTGTGTGGACTCTGCCCTTATGCCCTCTCTTGTGGTGGGCAAGGCTGGTCGGGGGGAGGAGAGGGTTGGATGGAACACAGAGTAACTCTTTGTTGAAGAATGCTGGAGAGAAACACATCTACTTTCCTGTTCTGAAAGGTAAACGGGAGAGTAAAGAGAGGAAAGACAAGGAGCACATCGAAATAAAACAGAAGATAAAGAAAAATAAGAACAACACATCCAAGTATGGTAGGTGGAGTCTTGCACGTTTAACAAATGCTGTTGGAACAACAACCTGTGCCTTTAATGTACCGACGTGAAAGGCCTGGATAGAGTGGATGTGGAGAGGATGTGGAGAGGATGTGTCCACTAGTGGGAGAGTCTAGGACCAGAGGGCACAGCCTCAGAATTAAAGGATGTTCCTTTAGGAAAGAGATGAGGAGGAATTTCTTTAGTCAGAGGGTGGTGAATCTGTGGGATTCTTTGCCACAGACGGCTGTGGAGGCCACAAGTCAGTGGATATATTTAAGGCAGAGATAGATAGATTTTTGATTACTAATGCAGAAGTGTTGCTAAACACAAGGATTTTGGAATGCACGATCGATAATTAGCTGAAGGAAATGTTCGGACAATCATTTAAAACTCTGAAAGACTTAAGGTTAAAGTCTAATGGAAGGAAGAAGGTGGAAACGGAGGAGTGGAGAGGCAAAGGATCAAGAATTCTGTGGGTGACAGGAGCAGAATTAGGCCATTCGGCCCATCAAGTCTACTCCGCCATTCAAGGCCCTGTCTGCGTGCGGCCCTGTGGAGGGAAGTGCCCTGTGAGTAAAGTGGGTATCTGGGTGTCCTAGTGCATCAGTCACTGAAAGGAAGCATGCAGGTACAGCAGGCAGTGAAGAAAGCCAATGGAATGTTGGCCTTCATAACAAGAGGAGTTGAGTATAGGAGCAAAGAGGTCCTTCTGCAGTTGTACAGGGCCCTAGTGAGACCGCACCTGGAGTACTGTGTGCAGTTTTGGTCTCCAAATTTGAGGAAGGATATTCTTGCTATTGAGGGCGTGCAGCGTAGGTTTACTAGGTTAATTCCTGGAATGGCGGGACTGTCATATGTTGAAAGACTGGAGCGACTAGGCTTGTATACTCTGGAATTTAGAAAGATGAGAGGGGATCTTATTGAAACTTCTAAGATTATTAAGGGGTTGGACACGTTATAGGCAGGAAACATGTTCCCGATGTTGGGGGAGTCCAGAACAAGGGGCCACAGTTTAAGAATAAGGGGTAGGCCATTTAGAACGGAGATGAGGAAAAACTTTTTCAGTCAGAGAGTTGTAAATCTGTGGAATTCTCTGCCTCAGAGGGCAGTGGAGGCCAATTCTCTGAATACATTCAAGAGAGAGCTAGATAGAGCTCTTAAGGATAATGTACCTGGGTTCTGTGTTCCTGTGTCCATGTGTCTGTGTGTACCTGGGTTCTGTGTTCCTGTGTCCCTGTGTCTATGTCTATGTTTCTACCTGAGTTCTGTGTTCCTGTTCACCTCCAGCTCTTGTTTTGTGCTCAGCATTGTCACAAGGTGAACAATTCCAAGATGTCTCTGTGGGGTCGTTGGAAAGATGTGGCTCCGCGGTGACCAAGGCGGGAAGTTCTCTCTCCCTGCGCAGTGGGACGGTGGTACGGGCAGTAGCGTGCGTGACCTCAAAGCCCCGGCTGGTCACCAGACCGCTGCACCATGTCAGTGCGGAACACCTGCACCTGTACAGACGGGACTGTAAGTACTGCAGATACAAGGTGCAGGTCTGGTGGAGTGGGAGATATCACAGGGTGGGGGGTCAGAACTAGGGTGGGGGGGTCAGGGCTGGGGTGGGGGGGTCAGGGCTGGGGTGGGGGGTCAGGGCTGGGGTGGGGGGTCAGGGCTGAGGTGGGGGTGGAGTGGGGTGTCAGGGTTGGGGTGGGGGGTCAGGGCTGGGGTGGTGGGTCAGGGCTGGAGTGGGAGGGTCAGGGCTGGGGTGGGGGTGGGGGTCAGGGCTGGGGTGGGGGTCAGGGCTGGGGTGGGGGTGGGGGGTCAGGGCTGGGGTGGGGGGTGAGGGCTGGGGTGGGGGTGGAGTGGGGGGGTCAGGGCTGGGGTGGGGGTCAGGGCTGGGGTGGGGGGGTCAGGGCTGGGGTGGGGGTGGGGGTTGGGGGGGTCAGGGCTGGGGTGGGGGTGGGGGGTCAGGGCTGGGGTGGGGGTCAGGGCTGGGGTGGGGGTGGGGGGTCAGGGCTGAGGTGGGGGTCAGGGCTGGGGTGGGGGGTCAGGGCTGGGGTGGGGGGTCAGGGCTGGGGTGGGGGGTCAGGGCTGGGGTGGGGGTCAGGGCTGGGGTGGGGGTCAGGGCTGGGGTGGGGGGGGGTCAGGGCTGGGGTGGGGGTCACGGCTGGGGTGGGGGGTCAGGGCTGGGGTGGGGTGTCAGGGCTGGGGTGGGGGTAGGGGGTCAGGGCTGGGGTGGGGGTCAGGGCTGGGGTGGGGGTCAGGGCTGGGGTGGAGGTCAGGGCTGGGGTGGGGGTCAGGGCTGGGGTGGGGGGGGGTCAGGGCTGGGCTTTTTTCCAAGATCTCCGGTTTCCTCCCACACTCCAAAGACGTGCAGGTTTGTGGGTTAATTGGCTTGGTGTAAATGTAACCTGTCCCCAGTGTGTGTCGGATAGTGTTAATGTGCGGGGATCGCTGGTCGGTGCGGACTCAGTGGGCCGAAGGGCCTGTTTCCACGTTGTATCTCTAAACTAAACTAAACTAAACTAAAGCCCTCAGTAATAATGTTCCATCTCCATGATATGACTGTGTTGCCCTGGATAAGATTTAGCGGTAGAATTTATCTTCAAACATTCCTGTTTGAGAAGCTAGTATTAGTTTAGTTTAGTTTAAACTCAACTAAACAGGCCCTTCGGCCCACCGGGTCCGCGCTGACCAGCGATCCCCGCACACTAACACTATCCTACACCCACCAGGGACAATTTTTACATTTATACCAAGGCAATTAGCCTACAACCCTGTACGTCTTTGGAGTGTGGGAGGAAACCGGAGATCTCGGAGAAAACCCACGCAGGTCACGGGGAGAACGTACAAACTCCGTACAGACAGCACCCGTAGTCGGGATGGAACCCGGGTCTCTGGCGCTGTGAGGCAGCAGCTCTACCCGCTGCGCTGTGCAGTGCCGTGTGTGTTTGTTACGATGGCGTGTACACGTGTACTACGATAGCGTTTAAACACATGCCGACACATTTACATGTGGAGGCCTCTGGAGAGAAGGTATGGGCGATGTTTCGGGTCGAGACCCATCTTCAGACTGACCCGAAACATCACCCAGTCCTTCTCTCCAGTTACTGAGTTACTCCAGCATATCGTGTCTTTTCTTTGGTGTAAAGCAGTGCCTGCAGTTCCTGCCTGCACGCGGAGGTGGGGCGAGACTGTGGAGTATTGGATGGGTTTCTCTTTTGTCCGCAGCGGTTTCGGACGAGGAGTTCCACGATGGCTCGTCCACAGAGAGTGCCCTCGTGAGTGAAGAGTCTGGGCAGGATGAGGACAGCACAGACACGACTGAGGAAGACATTGACAGCAACGCTGTGGTCCGCTGCGTTTGTCAAATGGACGAAGAAAACGGGTTCATGATCCAGGTAGGAAACCTTCAAACTGCAACCCGCGACAATTGGCTTCACGTTTTGTTTGTCCTGTTCAGTTCAGTTCAGTTTATTGTCACGTGTACCGAGGTACAGTGAAAAGCTTTTGTTGCGTGCTAACCAGTCAGTGGAAAGACAATACATGATTACAATCGAGCCGTCCACAGTGTACAGATACATGATAAGGGAATAACGTTCAGTGCAAGGTAAAGCCAGTAAAGTCCGATCAAGGATAGTCCGAGGGTCACCAATGAGGTAGATAGTAGTTCAGCACTGCTCTCTGGTTGTGGTGGGATGGTTCAGTTGCCTGATAACAGCCGGGAAGAAACTGTCCCTGAACCTGGAGGTGTGCGTTTTCACACTTCTGTACCTCTTGCCCGATGGGAGAGGGGAGAAGAGGGAGTGGCCGGGGTGAGACTGGTCCTTGATGATGTTGCTGGCCTTGCCGAGGCAGCGTGAGGTGTAGATGGAGTCAGTGGAAGGGAGGTTGGTTTGTGTGATGGTCTGGGCTGCTGGCCTTGCCGAGGCAGCGTGAGGTGTAGATGGAGTCAATGGAAGGGAGGTTGGTTTGTGTGATGGTCTGGGCTGCTGGCCTTGCCGAGGCAGCGTGAGGTGTAGATGGAGTCAAAGGAAGGGAGGTTGGTTTGTTGGTTAGTTTGAGTTCCTGCCTCTGATTGTTTCTCAGCTTTCTGTGCAGGGAGAGTAAACTGTAAACGGCCCGTGGAAAGTCCAGTTTCTATTCACTCTTAAAAACATGAAGAATAACATAGAAAATAGGTGCAGGAAGAGGCCATTCGAGCCCTTCGAGCCAGCACCGCCATTCATTGTGATCATGGCTGATCTTCCACAATCAGTAACCTGTGCCTGCCTTCTCCCCATATCCCTTGATTCCACTAGCCCCTAGAGCTCGATCTAACTCTCTCTTGAAAACATCCAGTGAATCGACCTCCACTGCCCTCTGTGGCAGAGAATCCCACAGATTCACAACTCTCTGGGTGAAAAAGCTTTTTCTCACCTCAGTTTTAAACAGTTGAAATGTCACCTTAAACCTCTGGTCCTCGATTCCCCTACTCTGGGCAAGAGACTCTGTGCATCTACCCGATCTATTCCTCTCATGATTTTGTACACCCTTCTTCAAACTGAGAGTCCGGGGAGAGGGAGACACGGAGATAAGGAAGTGTAAGGTGTGAAAACAAGAGCAAAGGAAGCGTAGAAGGGATCGCCGTTAGCTTGGAGAAGGTGACAATGAAGTTCACGGCGACAGAACATGATCAGGGGGCAGCCAGACTGGTGGGAGAACTGAGAATGGGGAGGGATGGAGAGAGGGGGGAAGGCAAGGGTCACAACGTTAGAGACGTTGATATTTGATACCACTGGGGTGTAAACATCTAACCGCTGATTGTTTATTAAAGAGTGGATGTACAGAGTAGTGTTGTGTAGTGTGTGTGTTGGAAGATGAAATGTTCACGGTGTCAGTGCCACTGGCATTTAGTTTTATTCTCCTTTTGTCCCTTTGTGACCTTTGTTTCTGTTTCCTTCTCTGCCCCGTCTCTCTCTCTGCCCCGTCTCTCTCTCTCTGCCCCCCCCTCTCTCTCTCTCTCTCTCTCTGTCTCTCTCTCTGCCCCCCCTCTCTCTCTCTCTCTCTCTCTCTCTCTCTCTCTCTCTCTCTCTCTCTCTCTCTCTGCAGTGTGAAGAGTGCCTTTGTTGGCAGCATGGCATCTGCCTGGGGCTACTGGAAGACAACGTCCCGGATCAGTACGTCTGCTACACCTGCCGTGATCCGCCAGGTACGTACTCACGCACGTACGCACGCACGCACGCACGCCCACCGCCCACTCCTCGCTCTCACCTGTTCACACCTGCCGTGATCCACAGGTACGCACGCACGCACGCACGCCCACTCTCCCACCCGCTCCTCTCTGTCACCTGTTCGATGCCACCACACAGTAACCAGGTCAAGACCAACTGTGAGCAGTGAACGGTCAAACTCCGTGTCCAGCTGCAAAAACATGCGTGCAAATCAACGCTGCCACGGGGCCACTGGAACTGTGCAGAAGCAGGCTGAGAATGTGCATATTCATCTGGCCAGGCAGCACCTGTAAAGGACAAACACTCAACACCCCAACTGGAATCCATCCACAAGTGTTCCCTGACCTGCCCAACATCACCAGCATTGTCTGCTTTTATTTTATATTAAATAAACACAATCCTATCTTGAATTTCCATTTGTCTGCAAATACAACATTTATGCAAAAAACACAGAGTGCTGGAGTAACTCAGCGGGTCAGGCAGCATCTGTGGAGAACATGGATAGGTGACGTTTCACAGAGTGCTGGAGTAACTCAGCGGGTCAGGCAGTATCTGTGGAGAACATGGATAGGTGACGTTTGGGTCGGGACCTTTCCTCTGCTGATTGTCGTGTGGGGTGGGGGATCTGTGAGCCGTGTGTGAGGTGCATGTGATGTTTCTGATCTAGGTGAGGGCTGGAGTGCCTCGTATAGTAACGACAAGGATTGGTTGAGGAACGGACATCTGTACGGCCTGTCGTTCCTGAGTGAGAATTACTCACAGCAAAACGCCAAGAGGATGGTGTCCACACACCAGCTGCTGGCAGACGTGTACAGCGTGGCTGCCATTCTGCATGGACTGCAAGTGAAGATCCACACCCTGCAGTGAGTGTGTTCGCCCCTCAGTAAACTACACACGGGTGCCAGTGTAAACCAGCGCCAGCCAGCAATCCACCTAGTGTAGAGACACAGACAACAGGTGCAAGAGGAGGTCATTCAACCTTCCAGCCAGCACCGCCATTCATTGTGATCATGGCTGATCATCCACAAGCACTAACCCGTGCCTGCCTTCTCCCCATATCCCGTGATTCCACCAGCCCCTCGAGCTCTATCGAACTCTCTCTTGCGGCACGGTGGCGCAGCGGTAGAGTTGCTGCCTTACAGCGAATGCAGCGCCGGAGACGCAGGTTCGATCCTGACTACGGGTGCTGTCTGTACGGAGTTTGTACGTTCTCCCCGTGATCTGTATGGGTTTTCTCCGAGAACTTCGGTTTCCTCCCACACTCCAAAGACGTGCAGGTTTGTAGGTTAATTGGCTGGGCAAATGTAAAAATTGTCCCTAGTGTGTGTGGGATAGTGTTAGTGTGCGGGGATCGCTGGGCAGCACGGACCCGGTGGGCCGAAGGGCCTATTTCCGCGCTGTATCTCTAAATCTAAATCTAAAAAAATCCAGTGAATCGGTCTCCACTGCCCTCTGTGGCAGAGAATTCCACAGATTCACAACTCTCTGGGTGGAAAAGTGTTCTGTCGGGTGTGAACTGACCATCAGTTAAACACAACAACCTCCCAACAGCCTCTGAACTACATAGACTCATGGCATCGGTTGTGTCTTGTGGCACTATTATTGTTTGCTTTCGCGCGAGCAAGCGTGTGTGTGCGTGCATGCGTGCGTGCGTGTGTGTGTGTGTTGATAGGAGCAGAATTAGGCCATTCGGCCCATCAAGTCTACTCCACCATTCAATCATGGCTGATCTATCTCTCGCTCCTAACCCCATTTTCCTGCCTTCTCCCCATAACCCCTGACACCCGCACTAATCAACAATCTATCTCTGCCTTGAAAATATAAACAGCCGTCTGTGGCAAAGAATTCCACAGATTCACCACCCTCTGACAAGACATTCATAGAAACATAGAAAATAGGTGCAGGAGTAGGCCATTCGGCCCTTTGAGCCTGCATCGCCATTCAATATGATCATGGCTGATCATCCAACTCAGTATCCCGTACCTGCCTTCTCTCCATACCCCCTGATCCCTTTAGCCACAAGGGCCACATCTAACTCCCTCTTAAATATAGCCAATGAACTGGCCTCAACTACCTTCTGTGGCAGAGAACTCCACAGATTCACCACTCTGTGTGTGAAAAAAAACGTTCTCATCTCGGTCCTAAAAGCCTTCCCCCTTATCCATAAACTGTGACCCCTTGTTCTGGACTTCCCCAACATCGGGAACAATCTTCCTGCATCTAGCCTGTCCAACCCCTTAAGAATTTTGTAAGTTTCTATAAGATCCCCCCTCAATCTTCTAAATTCCAGCGAGTACAAGCCGAGTCTATCCAGTCTTTCTTCATATGAAAGTCCTGCCATCCCAGGAATCAATCTGGTGAACCTTCTCTGTACTCCCTCTATGGCAAGAATGTCTTTCCTCAGATTAGGAGACCAAAACTGTACGCAATACTCCAGGTGCGGTCTCACCAATGCCCTGTACAACTGCAGCAGAACCTCCCTGCTCCTTTACTCAAATCCCCACGCTATGAATGCCAACATACCATTCGCTTTCTTCACTGCCTGCTGAACCTGCATGCCTACTTTCAATGACTGGTGCACCATGACACCCAGGTCACGTTGCATCTCCCCTTTTCCTAATCGGCCACCATTCAGGTAATAGTCTGCTTTCCTGTTCTTGCCACCAAAGTGGATAACCTCACATTTATCCACATTATACTGCATCTGCTATGCATTTGCCCACTGACCTAACCTATCCAAGTTACCTTGCAGCCTCCTAGCATCCTCCTCACAGCTAACACTGCCCCCCAGCTTCGTGTCATCCACAAACTTGGAGATGTTGCATTCAATTCCCTCGTCCAAATCATTAATATACACTGTAAATAGCTGGGGTCCCAGCACTGAGCCTTGCGGTACCCCACTAGTCACTGCCTGCCATTCTGAAAAGGACCCGTTTATTCCTACTCTTTGCTTCCTGTCCGCCAACCAATTTTCTATCCACATCAACACTGAACCCTCAATACCGTGTGCTTTAAGTTTGTACACCAATCTCCTATGTGGGACCTTGTCGAAAGCCTTCTGAAAGTCCAGATATAACACATCGACTGGTTCTCCCTTATCCACTCTACTAGTTACATCCTTGAAAAATTCTATAAGATTCGTCAGACATGATTTGCCTTTGGTAAATCCATGCTGACTTTGTCCGATGATTTCACCACTTTCCAAATGTGATGCTATCACATCTTTAATAACTGACTAGCATTTTCCCCACTACCGATGTTAGGCTAACTGGTCTATAATTCCCCGTTTTCTCTCTCCCTCCCTTTTTGAAAAGTGGGGTTACATTAGCTACCCTCCAATCCTCAGGAACTACTCCAGAATCTAAAGAGTTTTGAAAAATTATCACTAATGCATCCACTATTTCTGGGGCTACTTCCTTAAGCACTCTGGGATGCAGCCTATCTGGCCCTGGGGATTTATCTGCCTTTAATCCATTTAATTTACCTAACACCACTTCCCGACTAACCTGGATTTCCCTCAGTTCCTCCATCTCGTTAGACCCCCGGCCCCCCGCTATTTCCGGCAGATTGTTTATGTCTTCCTTAGTTATTCCTCCCCAACCTCTTCCTAAAGCAACGTCCTTTAATTCTGAGGCTGTGCCCTCTGGTCCTGTACTCTCCCACTAGTGAAAACATCCTCTCCACATCCACTCTATCCAGGCCGCTCACTATTCTGTACGTTTCAATGAGGTCCCCCCTCATCCTTCTAAACTACAGCGAGTACAGGCCCAGTGCTGACAAACTCTCATCACAGGTTAACCCACTCATTGCTGGGATCATTCTTGTAGCTTATTTGAAGTTGTAGTGTTTCATAGCTTGATGGCTATAAAAAATGTATGTTCTATGTTCTGTGTTTGATGTGTGTTCTGTGTTCTACGTTCTGTGTTTGATGTGTGTTCTGTGTTCCGTGTTTGATGTGTGTTCTGTGTCCCGTGTGTGATGTGTGTTCTGCCTCCCTGTCCCCATTCCAGGAGCCGGAAGCTCCCTGACCTGCAGCTGTGCGCACAGCCGTGCATCAGCACTGCACGGGACCAGGAGACCGCTGGACAGGTGGAGGTGCGTGCTGACCAGGTGGCACGTGCTGACCAGGTGGCACGTGCTGACCAGGTGGCACCTGCTGACCAGGTGGGACGTGCTGACCAGGTGGGACGTGCTGACCAGGTGAGACGTGCTGACCAGGTGGAGGTGCGTGCTGACCAGGTGGAGGTGTGTGCTGACCAGGTGGAGGTGCGTGCTGACCAGGTGGGACGTGCTGACCAGGTGGGACGTGCTGACCAGGTGTGTGATGGGCCGCGTGGGCGGTGTGGAGCCCACAGGGAGATGGCCACCTACATCAACACTGAGCACAGTTACCAGAAGCCACCGGCCTGCGGTCACCAGAGCGGGCTGTGGTCAGGTGGCAGCGGCTCCGATGATGAGGAGCGTTCCTACCCTTCACAGCAACAGAGGACGGGGCGGCCGACAGCCCAGGGAGCAGACAACCTACCTGTACAGGTGCGTACTCACCTTGCCACTCTCACCCATCCTGATGTGTAGGGAGGAACTGCAGATGCTGGTTTAAACCAAAGAGACACGGAGTGCTGGAGTAACTCAGCAGGTCAGGCAGCATCTGTGGAGAACATGGATAGGTGACGTTTCGGGTTGAGACCCTTCTTCAGTCTGAGGTTTCAGCTTTTTGCATCTATCTAAGGGTACAGAGAAGATTTGCGAGGATGTTGCCAGGACTAGAGGGTGTGAGCTACAGGGAGAGGTTGAGTAGGCTGGGTCTCTAATCCATGGAGCGCAGGAGGATGAGGGAGATATTATAGAGGTGTACAAAATCATGAGATGAGACGGGGCAGAGAGAGAAACAGAAACAACCGTCACAAAGGGATAAATATTAAAATAAAACTAAATGCCAGTGGCACTGACACTGTGAACATTTCATCTTCCAACACACACACTACACAACACTGCTCTGTACATCCACTCTTTAATAAACAATCAGCGGTTAGATGTTTACACCCCAGTGGTATCAAATATCAACGTCTCTAACGTTGTGACCCTTGCCTTCCCCCCTCTCTCCATCCCTCCCCATTCTCAGTTCTCCCACCAGTCTGGCTGCCCCCTGATCATGTTCTGTCTCCGTGAACTTCATTGTCACCTTCTCCAAGCTAACGGCGATCCCTTCTACGTTTCCTTTGAACTGCATCTCCGTTGATGTCACGTTTTCACACCTTACACTTCCTTATCTCTGTGTCTCCCTCTCCCCGGACTCTCAGTTTAAAGAAGGGTGTACAAAATCATGAGAGGAATAGATCGGGTAGATGCACAGAGTCTCTTGCCCAGAGTTGGGGAATCAAGGACCAGAGGACATAGGTTCAAGGTGAAGGGGAAAAGATTTAATGGGAACCTGAGGGGTAACTTTTTCACACAGGGTGGTGGGTGTATGGAACAAGCTGCCGGAGGAGGTAGTTGAGGCAGGGACTATCCCATAATTTATGAAACAGTTGGACAGGTACATGGATAGGACAGGTGGGATATGGACCAAGTGCAGGCAGGTGGGACTAGTGTAGCTGGGACATGTTGGCCGGTGTGGGCAAGTTGGGCCGAAGGGCCTGTTTCTTCGCTGTATCACTCTGTGACTCTGTGACATTGGGGTTTGGAGGTTGATTGGCTTCTGTAAGCTGCCCAGTGAGTAGGGGGTGGGTGAGAAAGTGGGATAACATGGAACTGGTGTGATCAATGGTCAGGGTGGTCTCGGTGGGCCCAGGGGCCAGTTTCCACGCTCTAGGATAAAAGGAATGACAGTTAGTGTAAGGTCAAGTCTGATTACAGATAGTCCGTAGGTTTACAGTGAGATGGATGGTAGCTTAGCGTCTCGAAACTACAAGTCTGATTAAATTAAACTGAATTAAATTAAGTTAAATTAAACTAAACTAAATTAAATTAAAGTAAACTAAAGTAAACAGAAGATAGACACAGAGTGCTGGAGTAACTCAGCGGGTTAGGCAGCATCTCTGGAGTGAAGGAGTGGGTGAAGTTTCGGGTCAATAGAAAATAGGTGCAGGAGTAGGCCATTCGGCCCGTCGAGACCGTTCTTCAGGCTGAGGGTCAGGGGAGAGGGAAACAAGAGATATGGACGGTGATGTAGGGAGATAAAAATCAATGAATGAAAGATGTATAAAGGTGATGTAGAATAGAATAGAATAGTTCCTTTATTGTCATTGTAACATGAGCCATGTACAACGAAATTGTAAAATGTCAGCCAGTCAGTGCACCATTCAAACATTTCTAAAAGCTAACGATACATACAAGGTAAAATATTTTAAAAAAGATAAACAACTAAAATAAATATCATGAAAATAGCACGCATAAACACCCAACCCTACATCCTTCTGTCGATTTCACAGTCTCTTATTATGTATCGCCCCTGCGTTCCTTGGCGGCTACATTTAGTGCCTTTATAGCAGTGGGGTAAAAACTATTTTTAAGTCTGTTTGTCCTTGTCCTTGTAGATCTGTACCGTCTGCCTGACGGTAACAGTTCAAACAGGGAGTGTCCGGGGTGGGAAATGTCCTTTATAATACTCTGGGATTTTTTGATGCAGCGGGAACTGTGTAAGTCCTCCAAGGTAAGTAGAGGGCAGCCGACAATCCTCTGGGCGTTGTCAATGGCCCTCTGGAGCGCTTTCCTCTGAGCCGCTGTGCAGCTGGTGTACCATACGCATACACAGTATGTTAGGATGCTCTCAATGTAGCACCGATAAAAGGACAACAGCAGTCTCTGAGTGATGTTATTCTTCCTGAGCACCCTCAGGAAGTGCAGTCTCTGCTGGACCTTTTTCAGCAGCGCAGAGGTGTTCACGCTCCACGTCAGGTCCTCCTCAATATGGATTCCCAGGAAGCGGAAATCCGCCACCCTCTCCACACAGTCCCCTCTGATAGTTAATGGTACCATGTCCGTTTTATTCTTTCTGAAGTCTATTATTATTTCCTTTGTCTTTAAGGTGTTGAGGAGCAGGTTATTTTCTCCACACCACACTGTCAGCTGCTCCGCCTCATCCCGGTAGGCGTACTCGTCCCCCCCGGTGATGAGTCCCACCACCGTAGTGTCATCCGCAAATTTGACAATGGTGTTGCTGTGGTGGGCGGGGGTGCAGTCATGTGTATAGATGGTGTAGCCTACATGTCTCACAGTGCTGGGACTGAGTGTGTGTTACGTTGTTACTGAGTGTGTGTTACATTGTTACTGAGTGTGTGTTACGTTGTTACTGAGTGTGTGTTACGTTGTTACTGAGTGTGTGTTACGTTGTTACTGAGTGTGTGTTACGTTGTTACTGAATGTGTGTTACGTTGTTACTGAGTGTGTTACGTTGTTACTGAGTGTGTGTTACGTTGTTACTGAGTGTGCGTTATGTTGTTACTGAGTGCGTTACGTTGTTACTGAGTGTGTGTTACGTTGTTACTGAGTGTGCGTTATGTTGTTACTGAGTGCGTTACGTTGTTACTGAGTGTGTGTTACGTTGGTCTCTGCTACATACCCCATTGTGTGACCTATTCCTGTGGTCTTGGTGCCAGGGTGTGGGCGCGGATGGCAGTGATGGCAGCTGTGAGCGGGTGCAGACCGATGGACACTTGGATGCTCAGTGCCCGAGGCAGATCAACCTCTTGACCCACATTGAGGCGGTGCAGAATGAGGTGAACAGCAGAATGGACTTCATCGAGAAGGAGCTGGATGGTAAGGCCAGTCACGGCCACAGTAGCCCCCACATAACCCAGACCCTGCCCCTGGCACCCGCACCCACTACCCACAACATTGAAACAGACAGCATAGTGAGCGGCCTGGATGGAGTGGGTGTGGGGAGTCTAGGACCACTAGTGGGAGAGTCTAGGACCAGAGGGCACAGCCTCACAATTAAAGGACGTTCCTTTAGGAAGGAGATGAGGAGGAATTTCTTTAGTCAGAGGGTGGTGAATCTGTGGGATTCTTTGCCACAGACGGCTGTGGAGGCCACAAGTCAGTGGATATATTTAAGGCAGAGATAGATAGATTGTTGATTAGTGCGGGTGTCAGGGGTTATGGGGAGAAGGCAGGAGAATGGGGTTAGGAGGGAGAGAGATCAGCCAAGATTGAATGGCAGAGTGGACTTGATGGGCCGAATGGCCTAATTCTGCTCCTATCACTTATGAACGGAACAAGTCTTACTGCAACAGCAGAACACAGAGTGCTGGAGTAACTCAGCGGGTCAGGCAGCATCTGTGGAGAACAAGGATAGGTGACGTTTCACAGAGTGCTGGAGTAACTCAGCGGGTCAGGCAGCATCTTGTTGCCTCAGTAAACGTTGCCCCTCTCACCTCATAGCTGTGCCCTCTAGTATTTGATATCTCCATCCCGGGGAACATGTTCTGACTGTCTCCCCCATCTACGCCTCACATCATTTAATAAACATCTATCAGGTCGCCCATTAACCTCCGACATTCTATTCCATTGAAGGATGAGAGGAGATCTTATCGAAACGTACAAGATTATTAAGGGGTTGGACACGTTAGAGGCAGGAAACATGTTCCCAATGTTGGGGGAGTCCAGAACCAGGGGCCACAGTTTAAGAATAAGGGGAAGGCCATTTAGAACTGAGATGAGGAAAAACTTTTTCAGTCAGAGAGTTGTAAATCTGTGGAATTCTCTGCCTCAGAAGGCAGTGGAGGCCAATTCTCTGAATGCATTCAAGGGAGAGCTAGATAGAGCTCTTAAGGATAGCGGAGTCAGGGGGTATGGGGAGAAGGCAGGAACGGGGTACTGATTGAGAATGATCAGCCATGATCACATTGAATGGCGGTGCTGGCTCGAAGGGCCGAATGGCCTCCTGCACCTATTGTCTATTGTCTTCCAGCTAGCACCGCCATTCACTGTGATCATGGGTGATCATCCAGAGTCAGTCCCCTGTTCCTGCCCTCTCCCCATATTGTGATTACCTGCCTCTTGTACCAATGCCCCGACCTACGATGGCAAGTGTACCCCTCGCCTTCCTCACCCCTCTGTCTCCTTGTGTTGCCACTTACAGTGAGTTATGTAAGGACCCCAACATCCCTCGACATCGATGGTGTTGAGCTCATGCCATTCATTATAGACAATAGACATTAGAAAA
Source organism: Rhinoraja longicauda (assembly GCF_053455715.1). NCBI lineage: Eukaryota > Metazoa > Chordata > Chondrichthyes > Rajiformes > Arhynchobatidae > Rhinoraja > Rhinoraja longicauda. The sequence goes on from NC_135956.1 coordinate 93,094,650, forward strand.
TAGGTGCAGGAGAAGGCCATTCGGCCCTTCGAGCCAGCACCGCCATTCAATGTGATCATGGCTGATCATTCTCAATCAGTACCCCGTTCCTGCCTTCTCCCCATACCCCCTGACTCCGCTATCCTTAAGAGCTCTATCTAGCTCTCTCTTGAATGTATTCAGAGAATTGGCCTCCACTGCCCTCTGAGGCAGAGAATTCCACAGATTCACAACTCTCTGACTAAAAAAGTTTTTCCTCATCTCTGTTCTAAATGGCCTACCCCTTATTCTTAAACTGTGGCCCTTGGTTCTGGACTCCCCCAACTTTGGGAACATGTTTCCTGCCTCTAACGTGTCCAACCCCTTAATAATTTTATACGTTTCGATAAGATCCACTCTCATCCTTCTAAATTCCAGTGTATACAAACCTAGTCGCTCCAGTCTTTCAACATATGACAGTTCCGCCATTCCGGGAATTAACCTAGTAAACCTACGCTGCACGCCCTCAATAGCAAGAATATCCTTCCTCAAATTTGGAGACCAAAACTGCACACAGTACTCCAGGTGCGGTCTCACCAGGGCCCTGTACAACTGCAGAAGGACCTCTTTGCTCCTATACTCAACTCCTCTTGTTATGAAGGCCAATATTCCATTGGCTTTCTTCGCTGCCTGCTGTACCTGCATGCTTCCTTTCAGTGACTGATGCACTGACACCCAAATCACGTTGTACGTCCCCTTTTCCTAACTTGACACCATTCAGATAATAATCTGCCTTCCTATTCTTACCACCAAAGTGGATAACCTCACACTTATCCACATTAAACTGCATCTGCCATGCATCCGCCCACTCACACAACCTGTCCAAATCACCCTGCAACCTCATAGCATCTTCCTCACAGTTCACACTGCCACCTAGCTTTGTATCATCGGCAAATTTGCTAATGGTACTTTTAATCCCTTCATCCAAGTCATTGATATATATTGTAAATAGCTGCGGTCCCAACACCGAGCCTTGCGGTACCCCACTAGTCACTGCCTGCCATTCTGAAAGGGACCCATTTATCCCCACTCTTTGCTTTCTGTCTGTCAACCAACTTTCTATCCATGTCAGTACCCTACCCACAATACCATGTGCTCTAATTTTGCCCACCAATCTCCTATGTGGGACCTTGTCGAAGGCTTTCTGAAAGTCGAGGTACACCACATCCACCGGCTCTCCCCAGTCAATTTTCCTAGTTACATCCTCAAAAAATTCCAGTAGATTAGTCAAGCATGATTTCCCCTTCGTAAATCCATGCTGACTCGGAACGATCCCGTTACTACTATCCAAATGCTCCGCAATTTCGTCTTTTATAATTGACTCCAGCATCTTCCCCACCACTGATGTCAGACTAACTGGTCTATAATTTCCCGTTTTCTCTCTCCCTCCTTTCTTGAAAAGTGGGATAACATTAGCTACCCTCTAATCCACAGGAACTGATCCTGAATCTATAGAACATTGGAAAATGATCACCAATGCGTCCACAATTTCTAGAGCCACCTCCTTAAGCACCCTGGGATGCAGACCCTGGCCCTGGGGATTTATCAGCTTTGAGTCCCATCAGTCTACCCAAAACTTTTTCCTGCCTAATGTGGATTTCCTCCAGTTCCTCTGTCACCCTAGGATCTCTGGCCACTAGAACATCTGGGAGATTGTACATTTCCCCCCTTATATTTGACCGTCTGAAGTGCAGCACCTCACGCCAGCTTGGGTTAGACTCAACTCTGCCCGTGTGAGACAGCACGGGACTAGCTCACGTTAACCTCCATCTGCGTGTCCCTGCCGTGTGGGATAGCATGGTACTAGCTCACGTTAACCTCCATCTGCGTGTCCCTGCCGTGTGGGATAGCATGGTACTAGCTCACATTAACCTCCATCTGCGTGTCCCTGCCGTGTGGGATAGCATGGTACTAGCTCACGTTAACCTCCATCTGTGTGTCCCTGCCGTGTGGGATAGCATGGTACTAGCTCACGTTAACCTCCATCTGCGTATCCCTGCCATGTAGGACAGCACGGAACCAGTGTTTAGGTTCGGGCTGCATTGTTATCACATGTGCCTGGGTGGGGTGGCGTACAGTGGTGTGTGACTCTGGCTCTGTCTCTGTGTCGTTAACTGCGTGTGTTTGCTATCTACAGTGCTGGAGAGATGGCTGGATTTCTCAGCAGGACTCGATGCCCCAGAACCACTGGCGAGACTTCCACAGCTGAAACGTCACATCAAGCAACTGCTGGCAGGCCTGGGCAAGGTGCAGGACATGGCCTGTTACTGCACGCACTGAGGGCAGGAGTGGGGGGCAGGAGATGGCCTGTTACCGCCCGCACTGAGGGCAGGGGGGCATGGGGGGGCAGGAGTGGGGGGCAGGACATGGCCTGTTACTGCACGCACTGAGGGCAGGAGTGGGGGGCAGGAGATGGCCTGTTACCGCCCGCACTGAGGGCAGGGGGGCATGGGGGCATGGGGGGGCAGGAGTGGGGGGCAGGAGATGGCCTGTTACTGCACGCACTGAGGGCAGGAGTGGGGGGCATGGGGGGGGCAGGAGTGGGGGGCAGGAGTGGGGGGGAGAGACTGAAACATCACGTCAAGCAGTTGCTGGGGGACATGGGCAAGGTGCAGGAAATGGTGCGTGGCTGCCCACACTGACGCGGTCCCCCACAGTGGGGGGGGGGGGGCAGGGGGAGTGGGTGCAGGGGGAGGGGGTCAGGAGGGGGTCAGGAGGGAAGGAGTGGGGGAGTGGGGCCTCGTTGGCAGCAACGGGCAAGTTGTGGGCATGGCCAGTGAAAGCCAGCGTGAAGATCACATCACTGGAGCAAGGAGGAACCACCGAGATGCCAACTTGTCCACAGAACTTGTCCACAGAACTTGTCCACAGAACTTGTCCACAGAACCTGTCCACAGAACTACAGAACTTGTCCAAGGAACTTGGTCTGGAGAAGAACTGGAACTCCACAAGATATTCAGAGCAGTAAGAGTCAGCATGAAGGATGTGACCTTCCATGTGTCCTTCAGCGTCGAGCTTCACACCCCCACTTTGATCCACAGTTCGTGTCAGCTGTACGTGGTCCCATAATGTTCAGCTCCTCCCCCGGCCCCCATGCTGCACTGGACAACAGATGTGGACAGTGATGAAAGATGCAAATGGGTGCACTTGATGTTGTGGGCAATGACCAAACTTTCACAGGGGCAGGTTGTGGATGACCTGAGGGGTGGGTTGTGGATGACCTGAGGGGTGGGTTGTGGAAGTATCTCCAGTCCAGTTAGTGTGGGAATTCCCCGCGGCCTCAGTGGTGTAAATGTCCACGCCATCGTTTCGACCCAAACACCGTTCACGAGCGCCCTGGTCAAACGCAGCGCAAACAAACAAATGACTTTCTCCCAGAGACCGTGTGCGGTTTGTTCCCCCACTCACCGTCCTGAACAAGCGTCCACTTCCCAGAGTGGGGCTTGTATTGACCAGCCCACAATACGGGGAGTCAAGGCACCCTGTGTCCAGTGTTTGGCCATCACTGTGTCCAGTGTTTGGCCATCACTGTGTCGTGTTTGGCCATCACTGTCCAGTGTTTGGCCATCACTGTGTCCAGTGTTTGGCCATCACTGTGTCGTGTTTGGCCATCACTGTGTCCAGTGTTTGGCCATCACTGTGTCCAGTGTTTGGCCATCACTGTGTCCAGTGTTTGGCCATTACACTGTGTCCAGTTGTGGCCATCACGTAGCAAGGGTTTGCTGGTCCGGTGTGTGGTGTGGGAGTTTGAACGTGGACCTACTGTACAGGTTGCGGTCTTATTGTAAAGACAGGTGAGGTGCCGGCTGGAGGGTGAATATTTACGTGCCTGATTTACACGCTGCCCCTGATATGCAACGTGGCACTTTACGTGTGGCGCGTTACGTGTGGCGTGTTACGTGTGGGGCGTTACGTGTGGCGTGTTACGTGTGGGGCGTTACGTGTGGCGTGTTACATGTGGCGTGTTACGTGTGTCGCGTCGGGCAAGTCAACGCCAACACAGCGTGTGGTGACTCGAAATGTATATCTCAACAAAGTGTATATTTGGCTGATGTGTATAAAATCCTCAAAGCTAACGGTCGCTTTCATTTCACTTCTGTGTGTAAAAGAATCTTTGAATTGTGTGTGTGTCAGTGTGCATGTGTGTCAGTGTGTCTGTATGTGTGTGAGTGTGCGTGTGTGTCAGTGTGCATGTCAGTGTGCGTGTGTGTCAGTGTGTCTGTATGTGTGTGTCAGTGTGCGTGTGTGAGTGTGCGTGTGTCAGTGTGCGTGTGTGTCAGTGCGCATGTGTGTGTCAGTGTGCGTGTGTCAGTGCGTGTGTGTGTCAGTGCGCGTGTGTGTCATGCGTGTGTGTGTCAGTGTGTCTGTATGTGTGTGTCAGTGTGCGTGTGTGTCAGTGTGTCTATGTGTGTGTGTGTGCGTGTGTCAGTGTGCGTGTGTGTCAGTGTGCGTGTGTGTCAGTGTGCATGTGTGTCAATGTGTGTATGTGTGTGTCAGTGTGCGTGTGTGTCAGTGTGCATGTGTGTCAGTGTGTCTATGTGTGTGTCAGTGTGTGCGTATGTGTCAGTGTGTGTGTGTCAGTGTGCATGTGTGTCAGTGTGCGTGTGTGTCTGTGCGTGTGTATCAGTGTGCGTGTGTGTCTGCGTGTGTGTCAGTGTGTGTGAGTGCGTGTGTGTCAGTGCGTGTGTGTCTGTGCATGTGTGACAGTGTGTCTGTATGTGTGTGTCAGTGTGCGTGTGTGTCTGTGCGTGTGTGTCAGTGCGTGTGTGTCAGTGTGCGTGTGTGTCAGTGTGCGTGTGTGTCAGTGTGCGTGTGTGTAATAATAATAATAATATATTCCTTTATTTGTCCCACATCGGGGAAATTTACCAGGGAAATGTGTGAGTGTGTGTGTGAGTGTGAGTGTGTGTGTGTGTGTGAGTGTGTGTGCACGCGGAAACAGGCCCTTCGGCCCACCGAGTCCGCACTGACCAGCGATCCCCGCACACTAACACTATCCTATTTTTACATTTACCCAGCCAATTAACCTACAAACCTGCACGTCTTTGGAGGAAGGTGACGTTTGGAGGAAGGTGACGTTTCACAGAGTGCTGGAGTAACTCAGCGGGTCAGGCAGCGTCTGTGGGGAACATGGATAGGTGACGTTTTGGGTCGGGATTGTTCAGACTGATTGTGGGGGGGGAAAGCTGGACGAGGTGGGATCACCAGGAACACGAACTTCACAATTTGTAACGTCTCACACATCTCCAAACAAAATTCTATCCCCCATCCCCTGTACCAACCTATCAATATATCAATAGTATAGTCAATAGTCGTTATAGTGAAATCAGCTGCCACGCCTTGTCCTGCCCATCCCCTGTACCAACCTATCAGCTGCCACGCCTTGTCCTGCCCATCCCCTGTACCAACCTATCAGCTGCCACGCCTTGTCCTTCCCATCCCCTGTACCAACCTATCAGCTGCCACGCCTTGTCCTGCCCATCCCCTGTACCAACCTATCAGCTGCCACGCCTTGTCCTGCCCATCCCCTGTACCAACCTATCAGCTGCCACGCCTTGTCCTGCCCATCCCCTGTACCAACCTATCAGCTGCCACGCCTTGTCCTGCCCCTCCTCTCCTCCCTCCCCACCCCCACAACACGACACAAGAGGGTCCCCACTCAAAAAGTCACCTATCCATGTTCCCCATAGATGCTGCCTGACCCGCTGAGTTACTATAAGACATTGGAGCAGAATTAGGCCATTCGGCCCATTGTCTACTCCGCCATTCAATCATGGCTGATCTATCTCCCTCCTAACCCCATTCTGCTGCCTTCTCCCCATATAACCATATAACATATAACAACTACAGCATGGAAACAGGCCCGTTCGGCCCTACCAGTCCACGCCGACCACTCTCCCTGACCTAGTCTCATCTACCTGCACTCAGACCATAACCCTCTAATCCCCTCTTATCCATATACCTATCCAATTTACTCTTAAATAATAAAATCGAGCCAGCCTCCACCACTTCCACCGGAAGCCCATTCCATACAGCCACCACCCTCTGAGTAAAGAAGTTCCCCCTCATGTTACCCCTAAACCTTTGTCCCTCAATTCTGAAGCTATGTCCCCTTGTTGGAATCTTCCCCACTCTCAAAGGGAAAAGCCTACCCACGTCAACTCTGTCCGTCCCTCTCATAATTTTAAAAACCTCTATCAAGTCCCCCCTCAACCTTCTACGCTCCAAAGAATAAAGACCCAACCTGTTCAACCTCTCTCTGTAGCCTAAGTGCTGAAACCCAGGCAACATTCTAGTAAATCTCCTCTGTACCCTCTCCATTTTGTCGACATCCTTCCTATAATTTGGCGACCAGAACTGCACACCATACTCCAGATTCGGCCTCACCAATGCCCTGTACAATTTTAACATTACATCCCAACTTCTATATTCGATGCTCTGATTTATAAAGGCAAGCATACCAAACGCCTTCTTCACCAACCTATCCACATGAGATTCCACCTTCAGGGAACAATGCACAGTTATTCCCAGATCCCTCTGTTCCACTGCATTCCTCAATTCCCTACCATTTACCCTGTACGTCCTATTTTGATTTGTCCTACCAAAATGCAGCACCTCACACTTATCAGCATTAAACTCCATCTGCCATCTTTCAGCCCACCCTTCCAAAAGGCCCAAGTCTCTCTGTAGACTTTGAAACTACTTCATTATTAACTACACCACCTATCTTAGTATCATCTGCATATTTACTAATCCAATTTGCCACACACCATCGTAGTTTCACTAGGTTAATTCCCGGAATGGCGGGACTGTCGTATGTTGAAAGGCTGGAGCGATTGGGCTTGTATACACTGGAATTTAGAAGGATGAGGGGGGATCTTATTGAAACATATAAGATAATTAGGGGATTGGACACATTAGAGGCAGGAAACATGTTCCCAATGTTGGGGGAGTCCAGAACAAGGGGCCACAGTTTAAGAATAAGGGGTAGGCCATTTAGAAAGGAGATGAGGAAGAACTTTTTCAGTCAGAGAGTGGTGAAGGTGTGGAATTCTCTGCCTCAGAAGGCAGTGGAGGCCAGTTCGTTGGATGCTTTCAAGAGAGAGCTGGATAGAGCTCTTAAGGATAGCGGAGTGAGGGGGTATGGGGAGAAGGCAGGAACGGGGTACTGATTGAGAGTGATCAGCCATGATCGCATTGAATGGCGGTGCTGGCTCGAAGGGCTGAATGGCCTACTCCTGCACCTATTGTCTATTGTCTATTGTCATCCAGATCATTTATGTAAATGACAAACAACAGTGGACCCAACACAGATCCTTGGGGTACTCCACTAGACACTGGCCTCCAACCTGACATACAATTGTCAACCATTACCCTCTGGTATCTCCCATTCAGCCATTGTTGAATCCATCTTGCAACCTCACTATTAATACCCAACGATTTAACCTTCTTAATCAACCTTCCATGTGGAACCTTGTCAAATGCCTTACTGAAGTCCATATAGACAACATCCACAGCCTTGCCCTTATCAATTTCCCTGGTAACCTCTTCAAAAAATTCAAGAAGATTAGTCAAACATGACCTTCCAGGCTCAAATCCATGTTGACTGTTTCTAATCAGGCCTTGATTATCCAAATAATTATATATATTGTCCCTAAGTATCTTTTCCATTAATTTTCCCACCACAGACGTCAAACTAACAGGTCTATAATTGCTAGGTTTACTTTTAGAACCTTTTTTAAACAAAGGCACAACATGCGCAATGCGCCAATCTTCCGGCACCATCCCCGTTTCTAATGACGTTTGAAATATTTCCGTCATAGCCCCTGCTATTTCTGCACTAACTTCCCTCAATGTCCTAGGGAATATCCTATCAGGACCTGGAGACTTATCCACTTTTATATTTTTCAAAAGTGTCCGTACCTCCTCTTCTTTAATCCTCATAATTTCCATCACTACTCTACTTGTTTCGCTTACCTCACATAATTCAATATCCTTCTCAGTGAATACCGAAGAAAAGAAATTGTTTAATATCTCCCCCATTTCTTCCGGCTCAGCACATAGCTGTCCACTCTGACTCTCTAATGGACCAATTTTATCCCTCACTATCCTTTTGCTATTGACATATCTGTAGAACCCCTTGGGGTTTACTTTTACATTACTTGCCAAAGCAGCCTCATATCTTTTTTTCGCTTTTCTAATTTCCTTCTTAAGATTCCTTTTACACTCTTTATATTCCTCAAGAACCTCATTTACTCCCTGCCGCTTATATTTATTGTATATCTCCCTCTTTTTCCGAACCAAGTGTCCAATTTTCCTGGAAAACCACGGCTCTTTCAAATTATTATTCTTTCCTTTCCACCGAACAGGGACATAAAGACTCTGTACTCTCAAAATTTCACCTTTAAATATCCTCCATTTCTCTATTATATCCTTTTCATAAAACAAAAAGTTCCATTTCACTCCTTTTAAATCCTTTATCATCTCCTCAAAATTAGCCTTTCTCCAATCCAAAATCTCAACCCTTGGTCCAGATTTGACCTTCTCCATAATGATATTGAAACTAATGGCATTGTCAAGTCAAGTCAATTTTATTTGTATAGCACATTTAAAAACAACCCATGTTGACCAAAGTACTGCACATCTGATTAGGGAAAAAAAAAGAAACATACAGTGGCAGGCAGCCAAACACAACGTGATCACTAGACCCAAAGTGCTCCTCAACACATACCTCCGTCACCTGACCCGTCTCATTTCCTAACAGGAGGTCCAACACTGCCCCTTCTCTGGTAGGCACCTCTACGTATTGCTGCAAAAAACTATCCTGCACACATTTTACAAACTCCAAACCATCCAGCCCTTTAACAGAATGTGATTCCCAGTCTATATACGGAAAATTGAAATCACCCACAATCACCACTCTGTGCTTACTACTAATATCTGCTATCTCCTTACATATTTGCTCTTCCAATTCTCGTTCCCTATTTGGCGGTCTATAATACAACCCCTATAAGTGTTGCTAAACCTTTCTCATTTCTGAGTTCCACCCAAACAGCCTCCCTAATCGAGCCTTCTAGTCTGTCCTGCCAAAGCACTGCTGTGATATCCTCCCTGACAAGCAATGCAACACCCCCACCTCTTGCCCCTCCGATTCTATCACATCTGAAACAATGAAATCCTGGAATATTTAATTGCCAATCGCAACCCTCCTGCAACCATGTTTCACTGATCGCCACAACATCATACTTCCAGATGTCAATCCAGGCTCTAAGCTCATCCACCTTTCTTACAATGCTCCTAGCATTAAAATATACACATTTAAGGGACCCATCATTTCTTATTCTCAGTTTATTTCTTTTCCCTTCTTTCTCTCCTACATATTGGGTCTGAGTGTTTCCCTTTTCTGCCTCCTGCCTCACACACTGCCTATTAGCTATCTGTGTTTGAGTCCCTCCCCCCAACCGTACTAGTTTAAAGTCTACCTTAGCAAATCTCCGCGCCAGGATATTGGTTCCCCTCAGGTTCAGATGCAACCCGTCCTTTTTGTACAGGTCATACTTCCCCCAGAAGAGGTCCCAATGATCCAGAAACTTGAAACCCTGCTCCCTGCACCAGTTCCTCAGCCACGTATTTATCCTCCACCTCACTCCATTCCTATTCTCACTATCGCGTGGCACAGGCAGTAAGCCTGAGATTATTGCTTTGGAAGTCCTTTTTTTTAACTCTCTTCCTAGCCCCCTAAATTCTCCTTTCAGGACCTCTTCCCTTATCCTACCTATATTGTTGGTACCTATATGTACCACGACCTCTGGCTCATCTCCCTCCCCTTTCAGGATATCCTGGACACGCTCAGACACATCCCGGACACTGGCACCAGGGAGGCAAACCACCATCCGGGTCTCCCGACTGCGTCCACAGAAACGCCTATCTGACCCCCTCACTATAGAGTCCCCTATTACTATCGCTCTCCTCTTCCTTTCCCTACCCTTCTGAGCAACAGGGCCGGACTCCTTGCCAGAGGCCCGGGCACCGTCGCTGCCCCCAGGTAGTCTGTCCCCCCAACAGTACTTAAACAGGAGTACTTATTTCCAAGGGGTACAGCCACCGGGGTACTCCCTAGTCCCTGCCTCTGCTCCTTGCCCCCCCTAACAGTGACCCACTTGTCTACCTCCCGTGGTCTAGGAGTGACCACCTCTCTGTAACTCCTCTCTATAACCTCCTCACTCTCCCTGACCAGACGGAGGTCATCAATCTGCCGCTCCAGGTTCCTAATACGGTCCCTTAGGAGCCCCATCTCGTCACACCTGGCGCAGATGTGGATGTCTGGAAGGCTATCAGACTCCCAGATTCCCCACATCCGACACCCAGAACAATAAACTGCCCTGGCACTCATACTCTCTAAACAAAGCCCCGCGCTCGGTTACTAAACCTACCGCCCGGCCGCTACTCCAACCGCTCCAACCGCCCACCCCAAAAGAACTGAGTGATCTCCTGGGAGAGGCGAAAAACCGGATTAAAAACACAGGCCAATGTCAAGGGGTGGGATATATTAGGCAGCAAGTGAACAGTCAGTTCTTGAAGTTGATGTGTTGGATGCAGGAGAAATGGGCAGGAGTAAAGACCTGAGCGACTTTGACAAGGGCCAAATTGTTCTGGCCAGACGACTGGGTCAGAGCATCTCTGAAACGGCAAGGCTTGTGGGGTGCTCCCGGTCAGCAGTGGTGAGTACCGACCGACAGTGGTCCGAGGAGGGACAAACCACAAACCGGCGACAGACAGGGTGTTGGGCGCCCAAGGCTCATCGATACGCGAGGGCAACGAAGGCTATCCTGTCTGGTCTGAACCGACAGAAGGTCGACTGTGGCACAAGTCACAGAAAATGTTAATGGTGGTGACGGGTGGAATGTGTCACAATACACAGTGCATCGCACCCTGCTGCGTATGGGGCTGCACACGGAGGACCAACAGCATATTAGGCAGGTGGGCATAATGTTTTGGCTCATTAGGTCATAATGTTTTGTCTGTTCTCCATTGGATCGGTGCCTTGACAACTAGACTGCCACGAGGATGTTGCCAGGACTAGAGGGTGTGAGCTACAGGGAGAGGTTGAGTAGGCTGGGTCTCTATTCCATGGAGTGCAGGAGGGTGAGGGGTGATCTTATAGAGGGGTACAAAATCATGAGGGTGTCAGGGGTTATGGGGAGAAGGCAGGAGAATGGGGTTAGGAGGGAGAGATAGATCAGCCGTGATTGAATGGCAGAGTAGACTTGATGGGCCGAATGGCCTAAGTCTTCTTCTATCACTTATGACCTTATGAAGAGAGGAATATATAGGGTGAAGAGTAGGGGAATGGAGAACCAGACATAGGTTGAAGGTGAAGGGGAAAGATTTAATGGGAATCTGAGGGGTAATGTTTATCACACAGAGGGTGGTGGGTGAATGGAATAAGCTGCCGGAGGAGGTAGTTGAGGCTGGGAAACATTGAGACGGGTACATGGATGGGACAGGGTTGGGCGGGCAGGCAGATCGGGCGAGTGTAGATGGGACATGTTGGTCGCTGGCAGGTTGGGCTGAAGGGCCTGTTTCCGTGCTGTATCACTCTGTGACAACACAGCTGAGGTGTAAGGTTGGGTTTAGGGAGGATCTGATGATAGTGTGGCAGTCAGAGTGTGGCAGTGCTGGGTGTCTGATGGAACCACCACATCCCAGACAGACAGACGGACAGATGGTGACCCCTGCTGAACTACAGGTACATGGGCAGCACTAACACCTGCACCTGGGTCTGTGACAGTCACTGCCTCTTTGCTCTTCAACATTACCCCTCGTCAGCACTTCCCAAAGTCGCCACATCTGCTGCGGTCAGTTATTGGTTGCAACAGTGGCCACAGGTTTGGTGGGAGGGTGGTGGGAGCCTGGAACGTGCTGCCAGGGGTGGGGGTGGTAGAGTGGGTGTGGAGAGTCTAGGACCACTAGTGGGAGAGTCTAGGACCAGAGGGCACAGCCTGAGAATTCAAGGATGTTCTTTTAGGAAGGAGATGAGGAAGAATCTCTTTGGTCAGAGGGTGGTGAATCTGTGGGATTCTTTGCCACAGACGGCTGTGGAGGCCACAAGTCAGTGGATATATTTAAGGCAGAAACAGATAGATTGTTGATTAGTGCGGGTGTCAGGGGTTATGGGGAGAAGGCAGGAGAATGGGGTTAGGAGGGAGAGATGGATCAGCCGTGATTGAATGGCAGAGTAGACTTGATGGGCGAATGGCCTAATTCTGCTCCTATAACTTGAACTTGTGGTGGAGGCAGATACGATAGTGGTGTTGAAGAGGCTTTTGGACAGGGATATGGAGGGACATGGATCATGTGCAGGCAGGTAAGAGATGAGATAGAACGGAGATGAGGAAAAACTTTTTCAGTCAGAGAGCTGTAAATCTGTGGAATTCTCTGCCTCAGAGGGCAGTGGAGGCCAATTCTCTGAATGCATTCAAGAGAGAGCTAGATAGAGCTCTTAAGGATAGCGGAGTCAGGGGTTATGGGGAGAAGGCAGGAACGGGGTACTGATTGAGAATGATCAGCCATGATCACATTGAATGGCGGTGCGTACAGGCTCGAGGGGCCGAATGGCCTCCTCCTGCACCTGTTGTCTGTTGACGCATTTCTTGGAAAAATCAAGAGACCGTGCGGAGATGCACCAGTGCCCCCCTGTCCACAGCAGGTGGGCTCGTGAGGTGCACCAGTGCCCCCCTGTCCACAGCGGGTGGGCTCATGAGATGCACCAGTGCCCCCCTGTCCACAGCGGGTGGGCTCGTGAGATGCACCAGTGCCCCCCTGTCCACAGCGGGCAGGCTCGTGAGATGCACCAGTGCCCCCCTGTCCACAGCGGGTGGGCTCGTGAGATGCACCAGTGCCCCCCTGTCCACAGCAGGTGGGCTCGTGAGATGCACCAGTGCCCCCCTGTCCACAGCCCACCGGCTCATGAGATGCACCAGTGCCCCCCTGTCCACAGCGGGTGGGCTCATGAGATGCACCAGTGCCCCCCTGTCCACAGCGGGTGGGCTCGTGAGATGCACCAGTGCTCTCCTGTCCACAGCGGGCAGGCTCGTGAGATGCACCAGTGCCCCCCTGTCCACAGCCCACCGGCTCGTGAGCTCTCCAGAGGCAAGGCTCTGTGTGTCTATTGTTCACTTTACCATAACAAGTCGATGATCCAGACCGTTGTGTGTTTAAGGTGATCACACTCAGAGCGGCAGGAACACTCTTTGCCTAAGTGGTTTGAAGATGGAATGAAGTTCACCTTCAGAATGTGGGCTCGTTCTCGGATCAGATTTATTTTCCACCCAACAGTCTGATCCCCTCTCTCTCTCTCTCTACACCCCCACCCCCCACACACACACACTGACACACACACGCACACACACACACACACACACACACACACACACACACAGTCTGACACACACGCAGTCACACACTGACACATACGCAAACACACACTGACACGCACATGCACATACTGACACACACACATATACATATATGCACATATACACACACTGACACATACACACACACACTGACATACACACACACACTCACACTCACACACGTGCACAGACATACACAAATCAAAGACTAGAGGGCACAGCTTGAAGGTGTGAGGGGCAGTTTACAGGAGATGTGTGGGGCAGGTTTTTACACAGAGGGGGGTGGGGGCCTGGAACACGCTGCCAGGGGTGGGGGTGGGGGTGGGGGTGGGGGTGGGGGTGGGGGTGGAGGCAGATACGATAGTGGTGTTTACGAGGCTTTTGGACAGGCACATGGATATGCAGGGAATGGAGGGACATGGATCATGTTCAGGCAGATAAGAGTCGATCTTGGCGTCATGTTCAGCACGGACACTATGGGCCGAAGGGCCTGATCTATAAGGTCATGTGATAGGAGCAGAATTAGGCCATTCGGCCCATCAAGTCTACTCCTCCATTCAATCATGGCTGGTCTATCTCTCCCTCCTAACCCCATTCTCCTGCCTTCTCCCCATAACCCCTGACACCCGCACTGATCAACAATCTATCTATCTCTGCCTTAAATATATCCACTGCCTTGTGGCCTCCACAGCCGTCTGTGGCAAAGAGGTACAGGTGACAATGAACTAATCTCAACGCATACGGACACTGCTCATAACAACGAGGGAACAGACACCACCCTGGCTCGACCCTTGTGGTGCACCTTGCTGTGGGGTAGTGGACTGTGTGTGGGTGCCGTGAGTGTGGGTGCCGTGAGTGTGGGTGCCGTGAGTGTGGGTGCCGTGTGTGTGGGTGCTGTGTGTGTGTGTGGGTGCTGTGTGTGTGTGTGGGTGCTGTGTGTGTGGGTGCTGTGTGTGTGTGTGGGTGTGTGGGTGCTGTGTGTGTGTGTGGGTGCTGTGTGTGTGTGTGGGTGCTGTGTGTGTGGGTGCTGTGTGTGGGTGTGTGTGTGGGTGCTGTGTGTGGGTGCTGTGTGTGTGGGTGCTGTGTGTGTGGGTGCTGTGTGTGTGTGGGTGTGTGTGGGTGCTGTGTGTGTGGGTGTTGTGGGTGCTGTGTGTGTAGGTGCTGTGTGTGTGTGTGGGGGTGCTGTGTGTGTGGGTGCTGTGTGTGTGGGTGCTGTGTGTGTGTGTGGGTGCTGTGTGTGTGGGTGCTGTGTGTATGGGTGCTGTGTGTGTGGGTGCTGTGTGTGTGGGTGCTGTGTGTGTGTGTGGGTGCTGTGTGTGTGGGTGCTGTGTGTATGGGTGCTGTGTGTGTGGGTGCTGTGTGTGTGTGTGTGGGTGCTGTGTGTGTGGGTGCTGTGTGTGTGGGTGCTGTGGGTGCTGTGTGTGTGTGTGTGTGTGTGTGTGGGTGCTGTGTGTGTGTGCTGTGTGTGTGTGTGTGGGTGCTGTGGGTGCTGTGTGTGTGTGTGTGGGTGCTGTGGGTGCTGTGTGTGTGTGTGTGGGTGCTGTGTGTGTGGGTGCTGTGGGTGCTGTGTGTGTGTGTGGGTGCTGTGTGTGTGTGGGTGCTGTGGGTGCTGTGTGTGTGGGTGCTGTGTGTGTGTGTGTGTGTGTGTGGGTGCTGTGTGTGTGGGTGCTGTGTGTGTGGGTGCTGTGTGTGTGGGTGCTGTGTGTGTGGGTGCTGTGTGTGTGGGTGTGTGGGTGCTGTGTGTGTGTGTGGGTGGGTGCTGTGTGTGTGTGTGGGTGCTGTGTGTGTGGGTGCTGTGTGTGTGTGTGGGTGCTGTGTGTGTGGGTGCTGTGTGTGTGTGTGGGTGCTGTGTGTGTGGGTGCTGTGTGTGTGTGTGTGTGGGTGCTGTGTGTGTGGGTGCTGTGTGTGTGGGTGCAGTGTGTGTGTGTGGGTGCTGTGTGTGGGTGCTGTGTGTGTGGGTGCTGTGTGTGTGTGTGTGAGTGTGTGTGTGGGTGCTGTGTGTGTGGGTGCTGTGTGTGTGGGTGTGTGGGTGCTGTGTGTGTGTGTGTGGGTGTGTGGGTGCTGTGTGTGTGGGTGCTGTGTGTGTGGGTGTGTGGGTGCTGTGTGTGTGTGTGTGTGTGTGTGTGTGTGTGTGGGTGCTGTGTGTGTGGGTGCTGTGTGTGTGGGTGCTGTGTGTGTGGGTGCTGTGTGTGTGGGTGCTGTGTGTGTGGGTGTGTGGGTGCTGTGTGTGTGTGTGTGGGTGTGTGGGTGCTGTGTGTGGGTGTGTGGGTGCTGTGTGTGGGTGTGTGGGTGCTGTGTGTGGGTGTGTGGGTGCTGTGTGTGGGTGGGTGGGTGCTGTGTGTGTGTGTGTGGGTGTGTGTGTGTGGGTGCTGTGTGTGTGGGTGCTGTGTGTGTGTGTGTGTGGGTGTGTGTGTGTGCTGTGTGTGTGTGTGTGTGTGTGTGGGTGCTGTGTGTGTGTGTGTGTGGGTGCTGTGTGTGTGTGTGTGTGTGTGTGTGTGTGTGTGTGGGTGCTGTGTGTGTGTGTGTGTGTGGGTGCTGTGTGTGTGTGTGTGTGTGGGTACTGTGTGTGTGTGTGTGTGGGTGTGTGTGTGCTGTGTGTGTGTGTGTGTGTGTGTGGGTGTATGTGTGTGGGTGCTGTGTGTGTGTGTGTGTGTGTGTGTGTGTGTGTGGGGGCTGTGTGTGTGTGGGTGTGTGGGTGCTGTGTGTGTGTGTGTGTGTGGGTGCTGTGTGTGCTGTGTGTGTGTGGGTGCTGTGTGTGTGGGTGCTGTGTGTGTGTGTGTGTGGGTGCTGTGTGTGTGTGTGTGTGTGTGTGTGTGTGTGTGGGTGCTGTGTGTGTGGGTGCTGTGTGTGTGTGTGTGTGTGGGTGTGTGTGTGCTGTGTGTGTGTGTGTGTGGGTGCTGTGTGTGTGTGTGTGTGGGTGCTGTGTGTGTGTGTGTGGGTGTGTGTGTGTGGGTGTGTGGGTGCTGTGTGTGTGTGTGGGTGCTGTGTGTGTGTGTGTGTGTGGGTGCTGTGTGTGTGTGTGGGTGCTGTGTGTGTGTGTGGGTGCTGTGTGTGTGTGTGTGGGTGCTGTGTGTGTGTGTGTGTGTGGGTGCTGTGTGTGTGTGTGTGTGTGGGTGCTGTGTGTGTGTGTGTGTGTGTGTGGGTGCTGTGTGTGTGTGTGTGGGTGCTGTGTGTGGGTGTGTGTGTGTGTGTGTGTGTGTGTGTGGGTGTGTGGGTGCTGTGTGTGTGTGTGTGGGTGCTGTGTGTGTGTGTGTGTGGGGGTGCTGTGTGTGTGTGTGTGTGTGTGTGTGTGTGTGTGTGTGTGTGTGTGTGTGTGTGTGTGTGTGGGTGCTGTGTGTGTGTGTGTGTGTGTGTGTGTGTGTGTGTGTGTGTGTGTGTGTGTGTGTGTGTGTGTGTGTGTGTGGGTGCTGTGTGTGTGTGTGTGTGGGTGCTGTGTGTGTGTGTGTGTGTGTGTGCTGTGTGTGTGTGTGTGTGTGTGTGGGTGCTGTGTGTGTGTGTGTGTGTGGGTGCTGTGTGTGTGTGTGTGTGTGTGTGTGTGTGTGTGTGTGGGTGCTGTGTGTGTGTGTGTGTGTGGGTGCTGTGTGTGTGTGTGTGTGTGTGTGTGTGGGTGTGTGTGTGTGTGTGTGTGTGTGTGTGTGGGTGCTGTGTGTGTGTGTGTGTGTGTGTGTGCTGTGTGTGTGTGGGTGCTGTGTGTGTGTGTGTGTGTGTGGGTGCTGTGTGCTGTGTGTGCTGTGTGTGTGTGAGGCATGGTTCAGCATCAGTGAGTGTTGAGTGGGTTTCTCCGCTCGGCTGCAGGGCTGAGTTTGGTTTTGAGTTGAAGGGTGTGCGTCAGAGAGCTCGTACCTTTCCCCGTGGCCCCCCCCTGTACACCAGGGCTGGGTGACAGGGTGCAGGAGGGTTTATAAGGTGGAGGGAGAGAGTGAGGGAGCGGCAGGTGGAGCAGCTACTTCAGCATAGCCATGGGGCACGTTGCGCCCATCGTGGCGGTGATGGTGACCCTCGTCTGTGCCTGGACCACGGCCGCCAGCCTCTCCGGTAAGATGCGTTTAGGTAGACAGTTCAGGTCCATTACATCATGGTCTAATAGACTGAAGAACAGCTTCTACCCCAGTGTCATTCATACATGACTGAACACTGCCAGACACTCACAGAGAACTGGATGGAAGGAACGCAACTGATCGCAACTGTCAGTTACTTGTCAGAAACATAAGCCTCAATGTAATACATGTTTACACCCGAAGGCACTTATATCGCTTAACATTTGCTAAACTCATTACATGTTACACACGACCGCACCTTGTATTTAATTACATTCTTTATTTTATTTATTTTAAACCCGTCACTACCGATGTATTGTCCATATGTTAGCTCCCATTGCTGTGCAATAACTTGCTGTCTTGATTGAACTGTTCACTGCCTTGACCACATTGTCATTGTTTTGTCTATATTGTATTAGAGGTCAGTTTGTTTAATTCAGTAGATTAGGTTTATCTTCTTCCTTGTACTGTCTGCTGTGTGTGATTGCATCATCTAGACTGCTTTAATATCCCTGTACTTTGTGTAGTGACAATAAAGGGGTTTTACATTTTACATTTACATTTAACCCCTTCCCCACTGGGTGGGAAATTACAGCAACTGGCAGGCAGCGAACAAACTCCGTACATCTACACTAGTCCCACATGCCCACGTTTGGCCCATCTCCCTCCAAACCTGTCCTATCCATGGGCCTGTCTAGATGACTTTAAATGTTGTTATAGTGGGTTAGTTTAGTTTCGTTTATTGTCATGTGTAGCAAAGTACAGCAAAAATCTCTGCCAGCCTCAACTACCTCCTCTGGCAGCTCGTTCCATACACCCACCACCCTTTGTGCAAAAAAGGTACCCCTCAGATTCCTATTAAACCTTTTCCCCTTCACCTTGAACCTATGTCCTCTGGTCCTCGATTCCCTTACTCTGGGCAAGAGACTCTGTGCATCTACCCAATCTATTCCTCTCATGATTTTGTACACCTCTATAAGATCTCCCCTCATCCTCCTGCGCTCCATGGAATAGAGACCCAGCCTACTCAACCTCTCCCTGTAGCTCACACCCTCTAGTCCTGGCAACATCCTCGTGGATCAGCCACGATTGAATGGCGGCGTAGACTTGATGGGCCGAATGGCCTGATTCTGCTCCTGTCACATGAACGTGAACTTAAATCTTCTCTGCACTCCTCCCAGCTCAGTGCCAGTCTGATGTAGGATCACAGAGACAGAGCAGTTGGGATTGCCTCTCGTTCTGTCAGCTTCCAAGTGTGGTGTTAATCCTGCTGGAACTAGAACGTTCCATCTCACCCCTGCCCTCATCCCATCAGCCAGGGGAGAATGACTGCCCTCCAGATGTGGAGAGGATGTTTCCACTAGTGGGAGAGTCTAGGACCAGAGGTCACAGCCTCAGAATTAAAGGACGTTCCTTTAGGAAGGAGATGAGGAGGAATTTTTTCAGTCAGAGGGTGGTGAATCTGTGGGATTCTTTGCCACAGACGGCTGTGGAGGCCACAAGTCAGTGGATATATTTAAGGCAGAGATAGATAGATTGTTGATTAGTGCGGGTGTCAGGGGTTACGGGGAGAAGGCAGGAGAATGGGGTTAGGAGGGAGAGATAGATCAGCCATGATTGAATGGTGGAGTAGACTTGATGGGCCGAATGGCCTGATTCTGCTCCTATCCCTTATGACCTGATGAACCGAAACTGAAGTGAATCTGCCCCCCTCCGCTCACGGTTCTGGGCTGATGGGGGGGGGGGGACGTGTTGACCTGTGTCTCTTGTGTTGCAGATTACCAGCAGGCCAGTCAGAGTCTGACCTCCTGTCAAAGTCGGCGGCAGCTCTCGGCAAGGAATGCCAGCTACGTGCCGCAGTGCTCACCAGACGGCAAATACAGGTGGGGCCTTCACACCAGAGACACAGTGCGGAAACAAGCCCACTGGCCCACTGTGTCCGCGACGACCAGCGATCCCCGCACACTAGGGTAGTTTACAGATACAGCCTGGAAACACAACCCCTTCCCCACCGAGTCCGCGACGACCAGCGATCCCCGCACACTAACACTATCCTAAACACACAAGGGCCAATTTACAAATATACCAGGCCCTTCGGCCCAACTTGCCCACACTGGCCAACATGCCCCATCCACACTAGTCCCACCTGCCTGCGCTTGGTCCATATCCCTCCAAACCTGTCCTATCCATGTACCTGTCTAACTGTTTCTTAAACGATGGGATAGTCCCAGCCTCAACTACCTCCTCTGGCAGCTTGTTCCATTCACCCACCTTCCTCTGTGTGAAAAGTTACCCCTCGGATTCCTATTAAATCTTTTCCCCTTCCCCTTGAACCTGTGTCCTCTGGTCCTCGATTCCCCAACTCTGGGCAAGAGACTCTGCATCTACCCGATCTGTGCTTCTGGTGATTTTGTGCACTGGTGCACTAAAGGGTCTGTTTGCACATCTGTGGTGATACCCGAGTTTGTTGTGATGAGCCTGTGTGAGCAGGGCCTGTACAAGTTGTTGCTGAACCATCCCACCACAACCAGAGAGCAGTGCTGAACTACTATCTACCTCATTGGTGACCCTCGGACTATCCTTGATCGGACTTTGCTGGCTTTACCTTGCACTGAACGTTATTCCCTTATCATGTATCTGTTCACTGTGGACGGCTCGATTGTAATCATGTATTGTCTTTCCACTGACTGGTTAGCGCGCAACAGAGGATCAAGGGACAGAGGAACTGAAAGAAATTTGCATTAGGCGAGAAATGGTGTTGGGTAGGCTAATGGGACTGAAGGCTGATAAATCCCCAGGGCCTGATGGTCTGCATCCCAGGGTACTTAAGGAGGTGGCGCTAGAAATTGTGGATGCATTGGTGATCATTTTCCAATGTTCAATAGATTCAGGATCAGTTCCTGTGGACTGGAGGATAGCTAATGTTGTCCCACTTTTCAAGAAAGGAGGGAGAGAGAAAACGGGGAATTACAGACCAGTTAGTCTGACTTCGGTGGTGGGGAAGATGCTGGAGTCAATTATTAAAGAGGTAATAACGGTGCATTTGGATAGCAGTAAAAGGATAAGTCCAAGTCAGCATGGATTTATAAAAGGGAAATCATGCTTGACTAATCTTCTGGTATTGTGTACAGTTTTGGTCTCCTAATTTGAGGAAGGACATCCTTGTAATTGAGGCAGTGCAGCGTAGGTTCACGAGATTGATCCCTGGGATGGCGGGACTGTCATATGGGGAAAGTATGGAAAGACGAGGCTTGCATTCACTGGAGTTTAGAAGGATGAGAGGGGATCTTAGAGAGACGTGTAAAATGATAAAAGGACTGGACAAGCTAGATGCAGGAAAAATGTTCCCAATGTTGGGCGAGTCCAGAACCAGGGGCCACAGTCTTAGAATAAAGGGGAGGCCATTTAAAACTGAGGTGAGAAGAAACTTTTTCACCCAGAGAGTTGTGAATTTGTGGAATTCTCTGCCACAGAGGGCAGTGGAGGCCGATTCACCAGATGGATTTAAGAGATAATTAGATAGAGCTCTAGGGGCTAGTGGAATCAAGGGATATGGGGAGAAGGCAGGCATGGGTTACTGATTGTGGATGATCAGCCATGATCACAATGAATGGCGGTGCTGGGCTGAATGGCCTCCTCCAGCACCTATTGTCTGTGTTTCTATGTAAACCTTGTTGTTGATGCAGGAAGATGCAGTGCACCACAGATGGTGGCTGGTGTTGGTGTGTGAATGAAGAGGGGGAGATGGTGCCAGGCAGCAATGGGACTGCATCGACACCCCCTGTCTGTGAGTATCTGAGCCCCCTGGGCAGAGTATTGATCACCTTCCCCCTCACGATACACTATGTCGTCATTTACATTCATCCAGTCCTTTAACTGGTGCACAGATATTTGAGAAACTCTTTAGAGATACAACACTGAAACAGGCCCTTCAGCCCATCGAGTCCGTGCCGGCAAGCGATCGCCCGTTCACACACTAGTCTAGTTTATAGATACAACACTGAAACAGGCCCTTCAGCCCATCGAGTCCGTGCCGGCAAGCGATCGCCCGTTCACACACTAGTCTAGTTTATAGATACAACACTGAAACAGGCCCTTCAGCCCATCGAGTCCATGCCGACCAGCGATCGCCCGTTACACACTAGTTTAGTTTATAGATACAACACTGAAACAGGCCCTTCAGCCCATCGAGTCCGTGCCGACAAGCGATCGCCCGTTACACACTAGTCTAGTTTATAGATACAACACTGAAACAGGCCCTTCAGCCCATCGAGTCCGTGCCGGCAAGCGATCGCCCGTTCACACACTAGTCTAGTTTATAGATACAACACTGAAACAGGCCCTTCAGCCCATCGAGTCCACAGCGACCAGCGATCACCCGTTACACACTAGTTCCGTGTTATCCCACTTTCTCATCCACTCCTTGCACACTGGGGGCAATTTACAGAGAGTCAATTAACCTGCAACCTGCACGTCTTTGGAGTGTGGGAGGAAACAGAAATTCTAATGGTGCCATCAAAACATGTTTATGTGGATAGTCGCTGCACTTTCAACGTACAATGTAACAATTTAATGCAATTGGTGCAGCGGGTAGAGCTGCTGCCTCACAGCGCCAGAGACCCGGGTTCCATCCTGACTACGGGTGCTGTCTGTACGGAGTTTGCACGTTTGCCCCGTGACCTGCGTGGGTTTTCTCCGGATGCTCCGGTTTCCTCCCACACTCCAAACACGTGCAGGTTTGTAGGTTAATTGGCTTTTTATAAGTGTACATTGTCCCTAGTGGGTGTAGGATGGTGTTAGTGTGCGGGGATCGCTGGGCGGCACGGGCTCGGTGGGCCGAAGGGCCTGTTTCTGCTCTGTATCTCTAAACTAAACGACCCCATGTGCAGTTGCTGCCTGTGTTGCCGTGCGGCCCCAGGGCGCTGCTGGTGATCTTGAATCCTGATTCTTTACCTTCAGTCTGGTTCATTAATAATTGAGACGAATACATTGGTTGAGTTTCAACAGATTTTTTACCACGGGACTTTTACTCCCAAAACATCTCACTAGACTCAAACGAGTGTCTGGAAGGTTTTCAGCAGGGAAAAAGCAGCTCGTCCCAAGATTGATTGCTTTTTATACAGCGTTGAAAAGGGGGTGGCACAGTAATTACTCAACAGCCCTTTACAATGTGGATAAGTGTGAGGTTATCCACTGTGGTGGTAAGAATACGAAGGCAGATTATTATCTGAATGGTGTCAAGTTAGGGACGTACAACGAGATCTGGGTGTCCTAGTGCATCAGTCACTGAAAGGAAGCATGCAGGTACAGCAGGCAGTGAAGAAAGCCAATGGAACGTTGGCCTTCATAACAAGAGGAGTTGAGTATAGGAGCAAAGAGGTCCTTCTACAGTTGTACAGGGCCCTAGTGAGACTGCACCTGGAATACTGTGTGCAGTTTTGGTCTCCAAATTTGAGGAAGGATATTCTTGCTATTGAGGGCGTGCAGCGTAGGTTTACTA
>NC_135956.1:93122622-93126207 GCF_053455715.1 Rhinoraja longicauda
TGGGGTACTGATTGTGGATGATCAGCCATGATCACAATGAATGGTGGTGCTGGCCCGAAGGGCCGAATGGCCTCCTCCTGGACCGACCAACTAACACTAACCGACACAAACTAGGGACAATTTATATTTGTACCAAGGCAGATAAACCACAAACCTGCACGCCATTGGAAAATGGAGAAACCCCACGCAGGTCACGGGGAGAACGTGCAAACTCCGTACCGACAGCACCCGTAGTGGGGATGGAACCCGGGTCTCTGGCGCTGTGAGGCAGCAGCTCTACCCGCTGCACCACCGTGCTGTGGCAGAAGGAAGGAGGGATCAGACGGGGAATAGCCCTGATGAGGTGACAGATAAACTCCTCTCTCCACTCTGCCCCTCCCCCCACCCCCTCCACAACCCCCCTCCCCCACACCCCCTCCACAACCCCCCTCCCCCTCCACAACCCCCCTCCCCCACACCCCCTCCCCCACACCCCCTCCCCCACACCCCCTCCATAACCCCCCTCCCCCACACCCCCTCCCCCACACCCCCTCCCCCACACCCCCTCCATAACCCCCCTCCCCCACACCCCCTCCCCCACACCCCCTCCATAACCCCCTCCCCCACACCCCCTCCATAACCCCCCTCCCCCACACCCCCCTCCCCCCCCACACCCCCACACCCTCACACCCCCTCCCCCCCCCACACCCCCACACCCCCACACCCCCTCCCCCCCCACACCCCCACACCCCCACACCCTCACACCCCCTCCCCCCCTCCCCTCCCCCCCTCCCCCCCCCCACACCCTCACACCCCCTCCCCCCCCCCCCCCCCCCCCCGAGTGCTGGAGTAACTCAGCGGGCCGGGCAGCATCTGACTGATCTATTCCTCTCATGATGTTGTGAAAAGTTCCTCCAGCACTCGGTGCTTTGCCCCAGATGCTGGCGCCTGCAGTTCCTGTGGCATTATTTAGTTGCAGTCCCTCTGGTCTCCACTGGAGGGTGGTGTGTGACTGTGTTTGGGAGTGGCAGGGTGTGTGATCAATGCTGTCCATGTGGTCAGCTGCCCACTGGCTGGACATTCCTTTCATCAGCGTCTGCTTTGATCTGTCCTTTTCTCACCTCACCCTTTCCAGTCGTATGTTGAAGGACTGGAGCGACTAGGTTTGTATACACTGGAATTTAGAAGGATGAGAGGGGATCTTATCGAAACGTATAAGATTATTAAGGGGTTGGACACGTTAGAGGCAGGAAACATGTTCCCAATGTTGGGGGAGTCCAGAACCAGGGGCCACAGTTTAAGAATAAGGGGTCGGCCATTTAGAACGGAGATGAGGAAAAACTTTTTCAGTCAGAGAGTTGTTAATCTGTGGAATTCTCTGCCTCAGAAGGCAGTGGAGGCCAATTCTCTGAATGCATTCAAGTGAGAGCTTGATAGAGCTCTTAAGGATAGCGGAGTCAGGGGGTATGGGGAGAAGGCAGGAACGGGGTACTGATTGAGAATGATCAGCCATGATCACATTGAATGGCGGTGCGTACAGGCTCGAAGGGCCGAATGGCCTCCTCCTGCACCTATTGTCTATTGTCTCCCTCTCCCCTGAATCTCAGTCTGAAGAAGGATCTCGACCCCAAAAAAATCACCTATTCCTTCTCCCCTGACCCGCTGAGTTACTCCAGCACTCTGTGTCTTTTTGTGTGATTCAGCATCGACCGGCACGTGTAGTCCCACCTGCCTGCGCTTGGTCCATATCCCTCCAAACCTGTCCTATCCATGTACCTGTCTAACTGTTTCTTAAATGATGCGATAGTCCCAGCCTCAACTACCTCCTCTGGCAGCTCGTTCCATACACCCACCACCCTCTGTGTGGAAAAGTTACCCCTCAGGTTCCTATTAAATCTTTCCCCCTCACATTATGTTCCCCACTCACCTCTATCCTCTGCTTCTCGATTCCCTATTGCTGACCTGTGCTGTTCCCTTTTCTAATTACACATGAGACCCAAATCTGAGGTACGTTTAGTCAATAGAGACTAGACAACAGGTGCAGGACGAGGCCATTCGGCCCTTCAAGCCTGTACGCACCGCCATTCAATGTGATCATGGCTGATCATTCTCAATCAGTACCCCGTTCCTGCCTTCTCCCCATACCCCCTGACTCCGCTATCCTTAAGAGCTCTATCTAGCTCTCACTTGAATGCATTCAGAGAATTGGCCTCCACTGCCTTCTGAGGCAGAGAATTCCACAGATTCACAACTCTCTGACTGAAAAAGTGTTTCCTCCTCTTCGTTCTAAATGGCCTACCCCTTATTCTTAAACTGTGGCCCCTGGTTCTGGACTCCCCCAACATTGGGAACATGTTTCCTGCCTCTAACGTGTCCAACCCCTTAATAATCTTATACATTTCATGGAGAACCGTCTAACCCTGAGCTCCCGGGTCATGGCCGTATTACAAAGGTAGAGCTGTTGCCTCACAGCGCCGGAGACCCGGGTTCCATCCCCACTATGGGCGCTGTCTGTACGGAGTTTGTACGCTCTCCCCGTGACCTGCGTGGGTTTTCTCCGAGATCTTCGGTTTCCTCCCACACTGCAAAGACGTGCAGGTTTGTAGGTTAATTGGCTTGGTGTAAATGTAAATTGTCCCTAGTGTGTGTAGGATAGTGTTAGTGTGCGGGGATCGCTGGTCAGCACGGACACGGTGGGCCGAATGGCCTGTTTCTGCACTGTATCTCTAAACTAAACTAAACTAAACTAAACCAGGCCAGAGAGGTGTTTTCATTTGTGGGTTTATTTATTAAGGCCTGGATAGAGTGGATGTGGAGAGGGTGTTTCCACTGGTGGGAGAGTCTAGGACCAGAGGGCACAGCATCAGAATTAAAGGACGTTCCTTTAGGAAGGAGATGAGGAGGAATTTCTTGAGTCAGAGGGTGGTGAATCTGTGGGATTCTTTGCCACAGACGGCTGTGGAGGCCACAAGTCAGTGGATATATTTAAGGCAGAGATAGATAGATTGTTGATCAGTGCGGGTGTCAGGGGTTATGGGGAGAAGGCAGGAGAATGGGGTTAGGAGGGAGAGATAGATCAGCCATGATTGAATGGCGGAGTAGACTCGATGGGCCGAATGGCCTAATTCTGCTCCTATCACTGATGAGTGTTTGTGTTCCTTGATCCCAGATTCCCCTCGGCATTCCTCACATTCCCAGCCTTCCGGCAGAGATTCCGGGACGTTGCAGGCTCCTGTCATTGTGCGGATGGGATGGGGCGTGAACTACCTGGGACAGGTGAGGATGGGGCGTGAGCTACCTGGGACAAGTGAGGGTGAGGATGGGGCATGAGCTACCTGGGACAGGTGAGGGTGAAGATGGGGCGTGGGCTACCTGGGACAGGTGAGGGTGAGGATGGGGCATGAGCTACCTGGGACAGGTGAGTATGAGGGGATGGGGCGAAGGTTACCTGGGACAGGTGAGGGGTGAGGGGATGGGGCGTGAGCTACCTGGGACAAGTGAGGGTGAGGATGGGGCGTGAGCTACCTGGGACTGGTGAGGATGGGGCGTGAGCTACCTGGGACAGGTGAGGGGTGAGGGGATGGGTGTGAGCTACCTGGGACAGGT
>NC_135956.1:93126707-93181707 GCF_053455715.1 Rhinoraja longicauda
GTGTCCAGTGTCCGTGTCCGTGTCCGTGTCCGTGTCCGTGTCCGTGTCCGTGTCCGTGTCCGTGTCCGTGTCCGTGTCCGTGTCCGTGTCCGTGTCCGTGTCCGTGTCCGTGTCCGTGTCCGTGTCCGTGTCCGTGTCCGTGTCCGTGTCCGTGTCCGTGTCGTGTCCGTGTCCGTGTCCGTGTCCGTGTCCGTGTCCGTGTCCGTGTCCGTGTCTGTGTCTGTGTCTGTGTCCGTGTCTGTGTCTGTGTCTGTGTCTGTGTCTGTGTCTGTGTCTGTGTCTGTGTCCGTGTCTGTGTCTGTGTCTGTGTCCGTGTCGGTCTCAGGTCCCGTTGTCAGAGGGGTTCTGGTTTCCAGGGGGTCGCAGCTCCACACATCCCCCCGTTGTGGGGTTCACATGATGACCGACTGACGGACACAGCGACGCGGCACAAACTAAAGGGACGGTCGTGGAGATGGTGAACTCCGGGCCGGGGGCGGGCAGTCAGGGAATGAACAGCGGCCTGGACACCCCCACATCACACACACACCCCACACACACACACACCCCACACACACCCCCACATCACACCCCACACACACACCCCACACACACACACACCCCACACACACCCCCACATCACACCCCACACACACACCCCACACACACACACACACACCCCCCCCACACACACACACACACCCCACACACACACACACACACACACACACCCCACACACACACACACCCCACACACACACACACCCCACACACACACACACCCCACACACACCCCCACGTCACACCCCACACACACACCCCACACACACACACACCCCACACACACCCCCACATCACACCCCACACACACACCCCACACACACACACACACACACACCCCCCACACACACACACACACCCCACACACACACACACACACACACACACACCCCACACACACACACACCCCACACACACACACACCCCACACACACACACACACACCCCACACACACACCCCACACACACACACACACCCCACACACACACACCCCACACACACACCCCACACACACACACCCCACACACACACACACACACCCCACACACACACCCCACACACACACACACCCCACACACACACACCCCACACACACACACACACCCCACACACACACCCCACACACACACCCCACACACACACACACACCCCACACACACACCCCACACACACACACCCCACACACACACCCCACACACACACACACACCCCACACACACACCCCACACACACACACACACCCCACACACACACCCCACACACACACCCCACACACACACACACCCCACACACACACACACACACACCCCACACACACACCCCACACACACACCCCACACACACACACACACACCCCACACACACACCCCACACACACACCCCACACACACACCCCACATACACACCCCACACACACACACACCCCACACACACACCCCACACACACACCCCACATACACACCCCACACACACACACCCCACACACACACACACACACCCCACACACACACACACACACCCCACACACACACCCCACACACACACACACCCCACACACACACCCCCCACACACACACACCCCCCCCCACACACACACACCCCACACACACACACACACACACACACACACACCCCACACACACACACACACACACACACACCCCCCCCACACACACACACACACACCCCACACACACACACACACACACACACACCCCACACACTCTGACACAACACTGACACAACACTGACACACACACACACACACACTGACCCACACACACACACTGACTCACACACACACCCCACACACACTGACCCACACACACTGACACACACACACACTGACACACACATACACTGACACGCACACACACACCCACACACACACCCACACACACTGGCCCACACACATACACTGACACACACACACACTGACACACACACACCCACACACACACCCACACACACACCCACACATACTGGCCCACACACATACACTGACACACACACACACACACACACTGACACACCCACACTGACAAACGCACACAGTGACACACACACTGACACACACACTGACCCACACACCTCTCACACACACACCCTTCATCCATATCCAGGTGGTGTTGCCACGTGTTTGATGGTTTGGGGAATCTGCGTTCATTCCAACTGAGGATCTGCGCGAATGTCACATTCACCGGGTGACGTGAAACCCTTCCCTCTCCCCCTCTCCCTCTCTCCCCCTCTCTCTCCTCCCCCTCTCTCTCTCCCTCCCCCCCTCTCTCTCTCCCCCCACCTCTCTCTCTCTCTCCCCACCCCTCTCTCTCTCTCCCCCCACCCCTCTCTCTCTCTCCCTCCCCCCCCCCCCCTCTCTCTCCCTCCCCCCCCCCCTCTCTCTCTCTCCCCCCCTCTGGTCCAGGATTCCTCTTTCAGTGTTGACACATTTCACACCCTCGCTGTTTCCAGCGGCCTCTCGCCTTCTGAAGGGTCCCGACCTGAAACGTCACGTATCCACGTTCTCCACAGATGCTGCCTGACCCGCTGAGTTACTCCAGCACTATGTGTTATGTGTAGATGACCCACAACGACTTCACAAACTCTCTCTCCTCCTGAGAATGAAAACCAGTTTGAAGCTCCGGTCACATCTCACCTGGTGGGTGTTGGGGTCAAACACGAGACAATAGGTGCAGGTGGAGGAGGCCATTCGGCCCTTCGAGCCTGTACGCACCGCCATTCAATGTGATCATGGTTGATCATTCTCAATCAGTACCCCGTTCCTGCCCTTCTCCCCATACCCCCTGACTCCGCTATCCTTAAGAGCTCTATCTAACTCTTTCTTGAATGTATTCAGTGAATTGGCCTCCACTGCCTTCTGAGGCAGAGAATTCCACAGATTCACAACTCTCTGGGTGAAGGTTTCCACATCTCAGTTCAGTGCTCACCTGGTGAATGACGGCGGCGACCAGGTAATAAAAGCACAACCGCTTCATCGCCCGCGGGGAGATTCATGGAAAAGCTTCAGGTGTCCGCGCCGCTCGCATCGCCCGTCTCTCCTGGTCTCTCCTGGTCTCTCCTGGTCTCTCCTGGTCTCTCCTGGTCTCTCCTGGTCTCCCTCCTAGTCTCTCTCTGTCTCTCTCTGTCTCTCCTCCTCTCTGTCTCCAGCGTTGAAGTACAACCCTCAGTATCCCTGCTGACGTCAGGGAACTGGTCGCCCCAACACACACCTCTCTCTCTCCACCTCTCTCTCTCCACCTCTCTCTCTCCACCTCTCTCTCTCCATATCTCTCTCTCTCTCTCTCTCTCTCTCTCTCTCTTTCTCACAGCCTGTCTCTCATTCTCTGTCTCTCCCTTTCTCTCTTTCTTTCTCTCTCTGTGTCTGTGAGTGTGTGTGTGTCTCTCTCTCTCTCTCTCTCTCTCTCTTTCTCACAGCCTGTCTCTCAGTCTCTCTCTCTCCCTCTCTCTCTCTGTCTCTCTCTCTGTCTGTCTGTGTGTGTGTCTCTCTCTCTGTGTCTGTGAGTGTGTGTGTGTGTCTCTCTCTCGTTCTCTCTCTCTCTGTGTCTGTGAGTGTGTGTGTCTCTCTCTGTCTGTCTGTGTGTGTGTGTGTCTCTCTCTGTGTCTGTGTGTGTGTGTCTCTCTCTGTGTCTGTGAGTGTGTGTGTGTGTCTCTCTCTCTCCCTCTCTCTCTCTGTCTCTCTCTCTGTCTGTCTGTGTGTGTGTGTCTCTCTGTCTCTGTGTCTGTGAGTGCGTGTCTCTCTCTCTCTCTCTCTGTCTCTCTCTCTGTCTCTCTCTCCCCCCTCTCTCTCCCCTCTCTCTCTCTCTCCCTCTCTCTCTCCCTCTCTCTCTTCCCCCCTCTCTCTCTCTCCATCCCTCCCCCTCCCAGTTCACCCACCAGTCTGTGTCCCCGACCACATCCTACCTCTGCTTTGTTGTTACAGTCTCCCAGCTACAAGGATCTATTCCACATTTGCCTTGATCCACATCCCCTTTGTCACGTTTTCACACCTTTCACTTCCTTATCTCTGTGTCCCCCTCTCCCCTGACTCTCGGTCTGAAGAAGGGTCTCGACCCGAAACGTCACTCATTCCTTCTTTCCACAGATGCTGCCTGACCCGCTGAGTTACTCCAGCACTCTCTGTCTGTCTCTCTGTTTCTCTCTCTGACTCTCCATCTATCCCTCTCCGGAAATTGGTGTTAAAGGGCCGGAGCCACATCCACACACACACTCATACACTCATACACACACTCACACACTCACACTCATGCACACACTCACACTCATACACACACTCACACACTCACACTCATACACACACTCACACACTCACACTCATACACACACTCACACACACGCACACACCCACACACACTGACGCACACACAGGCAGCCACACACACACACACACACAAGTAAGCAGTCACTTACACACACGCATGCAACCACATTCACACACTTACACACACTCTTGCACACCCACACTCCCACACAGACGCAAGCACATGCACATACAAATATGTACACATACAGTGCATTCAGATAACATATGTAAATGTACACATGTACACATATCCATGCGCCGACATACAGATGTGTGCACACCCACACATAAACTCTTCAATACGGGCACGTAACTCATACAAGGCGCTCACAAAAATAAACACTGCACATGGACACACACAAACATGCAAACACACAAACATGCAAACACACAAACACGCAAACATGCAAACACACGAACATGCAAACACGCAAACATGCAAACATGCAAACACACAAACATGCAAACACACAAACATGCAAACACACAAACATGCAAACACACAAACATGCAAACATGCAAACACACAAACATGCAAACACACAAACATGCAAACACACAAACATGCAAACACACAAACATGCAAACACTTGCACAAGCAGATACACATGAACATGGTCACCCACAAACAAATGTACACAAGCACACGCACCTTCACACTTGTGCAGAATAGACGATAGGTGCAGGAGGAGGCCATTCGGCCCTTCGAGGCAGCACCACCATTCATCGTGATCATGGCTGACCATCCACAATCATATATATATATATATATATATATACAATGCACATACATATGTGCAATCAGATGCAGACATACAAACTCACAGACACCAGTTCACACACATTCTCAGATTCAGTCTGATTTATTCAGCGCACACTCAGAGACGGAGGCCGAAGCTATTGCTTTGTCTAACCAACGCACAAAGACCACACTCGCCCAGCCCGGCCCAGCCCACACTCGCCCGGTCCAGCCCAGCCCACACTCGCCCAGCCCGGCCCGGCCCAGCCCACACTCGCCCAGCCCAGACTCGCCCGGCCCGGCCCGGCCCAACCCAACCCAACGCGGCCCAGCCCAACCCAGCCCAGCCCAACCCAACCCGGCCCGGCCCAGCCCAACCCAAACCGGCCCAGCCCGGCCCAGCCCGACCCGACCCAACCCAACCCAACCCAACCCAACCCAACCCAAACCGGCCCAGCCCGGCCCAGCCCAACCCAAACCGGCCCAGCCCGACCCGACCCGACCCAACCCAACCCAACCCAACCCGGCCCGGCCCAGCCCAACCCGGCCCAGCCCGGACCAGCCCAACCCAACCCGGCCCAGCCCGGCCCAACCCAACCCGGCCCAACCCAGCCCAGCCCAACCCAACCCAACCCGGCCCAGCCCGGACGGGTCACACAGTCCATGGGCAACCTGTCAGGAAGTCTTTCCCTTTCATGATCCGACCGGCTGCCCATGAAAGTGCCCGCCTGGCCCAGGGAGGAGCAGGAGGAGCCGGCGCTGAAAGGCCAGTCCCTGGTGTTCAGGCCCAGCCGCTGGATGTGTGACTGGACCTGACTGCGAGTGGGGACTGTTGGGGAGACCGGTCCCTTGTGGAGGACAAGCAGGGTTGGGTGGCACAGTGGCGCAGCTGGAAGTTGCTGCCTTAAAACATCAGCGATCTGGGTTCCATCCCGACCACGGGCGCTGTCTGTGTGGAGTTTGCACCTTCTCCCTGTGACCACGCGGGTTTTCTCCGGGCGCCCCGGTTCCCGCACATTCCTAAAACGTGCAGGATTGTCGGCTAATTGGCTTTAATAAATTGTTTAAGAATAAGGGGTAGGCCATTTAGAACGGAGATGAGGAAGAACTTTTTCAGTCAGAGAGTTGTGAAGGTGTGGAATTCTCTGCCTCAGAAGGCAGTGGAGGCCAGTTCGTTGGATGCTTTCAAGCTCTTAAGGATAGCGGAGTGAGGGGGTACGGGGAGAAGGCAGGAACGGGGTATTGATTGAGAGTGATCAGCCATGATCGCATTGAATGGCGGTGCTGGCTCGAAGGGCTGAATGGCCTACTCCTGCACCTATTGTCTATTGTCTATTGTCCCTCGTGTGTAGAATAGAACTAGTGTACAGGGAGATTGTTGGTCAGCATAGACTCGAAGGGCTGGTTTCCACGTTGTATCTCTAAACTAAACTAAACCTGTTGGTCCACAGCGTGGCTCAGCCGCCGTTTGTCGTTCACTGCTCAGCTTCATAGAACATAGAATAGTGCGGCCCTTAATGTTTGTGCCAAATATGAAGCCAAGTTCAATTGATCTCATTGGGGTGTGTGGGGTGTGTGTG
This sequence comes from Rhinoraja longicauda, assembly GCF_053455715.1. Classification (NCBI taxonomy): domain Eukaryota; kingdom Metazoa; phylum Chordata; class Chondrichthyes; order Rajiformes; family Arhynchobatidae; genus Rhinoraja; species Rhinoraja longicauda. The sequence continues at coordinate 93,133,385 of NC_135956.1, forward strand.
TGGGTGGGGTGTGTGGGTGGGTGGGGTGTGTGGGTGGGTGGGGTATGTGGGGGGTGGGGTGTGTGGGTGGGTGGGGTGTGTCGGTGAGATGTGTGGGATGGGGTGTGTGGGGTGGGGTGTCTGGGTGAGGTGTGTGGGTGGGGTTTGTGGGGTGAGGTGGGCGGGTGGGGTGTCTGGGTGAGGTGTGTGGGCGGGTGGGGTGTGTGGGTGGGGTGTGTGGGGTGTGTGGGGTGTGTGGGGTGGGGTGTGTGGGGTGGCGTGTGGGGTGGGGTGGGGTGTGTGGGGTGGCGTGTGGGGTGGGGTGGGGTGTGTGGGGTGTGTGGGGTGGTGTGTGGGGTGGGGTGGGGTGGGTGGGGTGGAGTGGGTGGGGTGGAGTGTGGGTGGGGTGGGGTGTGTGGGTGGGGTGGGGTGGGTGGGGACCAGGGGACTAGGGTCCCAGATGTTGATAGAACGCAGTGCAGATGTGGGGAGTGTTGGAGATGGGCGGCATCTCCCCCCCTCCCCCTCCCCCTCCCCTTCCCCACCTCCCCACCCCCCCCCACCCACCTCCCCACCCCCCCCACCCACCTCCCCACCCACCTCCCCACCCCCCCCCACCCACCTCCCCACCCCCCCCCCACCCACCTCCCCACCCCCCCCCCCACCCACCTCCCCACCCCCCCCCTCCCAAGACGTCGAGTTCCCCTTCCCACAGACGCTGCCCGACCGGCGAGGCCTCCCACCACTCCCTGCCTCTTGTGTATCGGTTGGTTGTCCGGCCCCTGATCGCCACATCCCATGGAACTGTTGCCAAGTTGCCCACTCCTGCTCCTCCGCGACTAGCCCACCCTCTCTGAGGGAGGGGGGATACCGGGGCTGAAAGACCCCCTCCCCAACCCCGTCGCACCTCAGACACCACCCCAGAGGTCGCCCTTTGTGCTTCAAACATCGTTTAATGAAAATCTATTTGAAAACTCCCGACATAGTTAAACGTGCAGAATAATAACGCACAGGTTGGTTTCATGACACACGTGGGAAGCGCGGACGGATTAGAATGAAGCAGAGACAACGAGGAACGAACTCAGTCCCTTCGCTCTGGAACAACGGCAGCGTTTGGAGATGGGGGTTTGTTGGCCGGCATGGGCAGGTAGGGCCGAAGGGCCTGTTTCCACACTGGATGAGTCTATGACTCTAGTCTGTCCTCCCCACTCACCCCTCACCCCGTAGATACTCAGGTGCCCACACCTGTAGATACTCTGGCCTCTACACCTGTAGATACTCTGGCCTCTACACCTGTAGATACTCTGGCCTCTACACCTGTAGATACTCTGGCCTCTACACCTGTAGACTCTTAAATCTGTGAATGAACAGCACTGGAATTATTTAATTCACAATCATTACTTTAGTGAGTTCAGTTTAGTTTATTGTCCCGTGTACCGAGGTACAGTGAGAAGCTTTTGTTGCGTGCTAACCAGCCAGCGGAAAGACAATACATGATTACAATCGAGCCGTCCACAGTGTACAGATACAGAATAAGGGAATAACGTTTAGTGCAAGGTAAAGCCAGCAATGTCCGATCAAGGATAGTCCGAGGGTCACCAATGAGGGAGGTTTTTGTGGATAAAGGGACGCAGGATTAATGAACATACGTGACTGTAAAACAATGACGTTGAACTCTTTGGAGATGCTGAGAGGTGTCACATCACAAGCAAAGGTCCGGTTACAATGAGGTCCTGGGCAAATGACCATTGCTGCCATAATGACCATTACTGCCATAATGACCATTACTGCCATAATGACCCATTGCTGCCATATTGACCATTACTGCCATAATGACCATTACTGCCATAATGACCATTACTGCCATAATGACCATTACTGCCATAATGACCCATTACTGCCATAATGACCCATTACTGCCATAATGACCATTACTGCCATAATGACCATTACTGCCATAATGACCATTACTGCCATAATGACCCATTACTGCCATAATGACCCATTACTGCCATAATGACCATTACTGCCATAATGACCATTACTGCCATAATGACCATTACTGCCAATAATGACCATTACTGCCATAATGACCATTACTGCCATAATGACCATTGCTGCCATAATGACCATTACTGCCAATAATGACCATTACTGCCATAATGACCCACTGCTGCCATAATGACCATTGCTGCCATAATGACCATTGCTGCCATAATGACCATTACTGCCATAATGACCATTACTGCCAATAATGACCATTACTGCCATAATGACCCACTGCTGCCATAATGACCATTGCTGCCATAATGACCATTGCTGCCATAATGACCATTGCTGCCATAATGACCATTGCTGCCATAATGACCATTGCTGCCATAATGACCATTACTGCCATAATGACCCATTACTGCCATAATGACCATTGCTGCCATAATGACCATTGCTGCCATAATGACCATTGCTGCCATAATGACCATTACTGCCATAATGACCCATTACTGCCATAATGACCATTACTGCCATAATGACCATTACTGCCATAATGACCCATTACTGCCATAATGACCATTACTGCCATAATGACCCATTACTGCCATAATGACCATTACTGCCATAATGACCATTACTGCCATAATGACCATTACTGCCATAATGACCCATTACTGCCATAATGACCATTGCTGCCATAATGACCATTACTGCCATGATGACCCATTACTGCCATAATGACCCATTACTGCCATAATGACCATTACTGCCATAATGACCATTGCTGCCATAATGACCATTACTGCCATAATGACCCATTACTGCCATAATGACCATTGCTGCCATAATGACCATTGCTGCCATAATGACCATTGCTGCCATAATGACCATTCCTGCCATAATGACCATTACTGCCATAATGACCATTACTGCCATAATGACCCATTACTGCCATAATGACCATTACTGCCATAATGACCCATTACTGCCATAATGACCATTACTGCCATAATGACCATTACTGCCATAATGACCCATTACTGCCATAATGACCATTACTGCCATAATGACCATTACTGCCATAATGACCATTACTGCCATAATGACCATTACTGCCATAATGACCATTACTGCCATAATGACCATTACTGCCATAATGACCCATTACTGCCATAATGACCCATTACTGCCATAATGACCCATTGCTGCCATAATGACCCATTACTGCCATAATGACCCATTACTGCCATAATGACCCATTACTGCCATAATGACCATTACTGCCATAATGACCCATTACTGCCATAATGACCCATTACTGCCATAATGACCCATTACTGCCATAATGACCCATTACTGCCATAATGACCATTACTGCCATAATGACCCATTACTGCCATAATGACCCATTACTGCCATAATGACCCATTACTGCCATAATGACCCATTACTGCCATAATGACCATTACTGCCATAATGACCCATTACTGCCATAATGACCCATTACTGCCATAATGACCATTACTGCCATAATGACCCATTACTGCCATAATGACCATTGCTGCCATAATGACCATTACTGCCATAATGACCATTACAGCCATAATGACCCACTACTGCCATAATGACCCATTACTGCCATAATGACCATTACAGCCATAATGACCCATTACTGCCATAATGACCCATTACTGCCATAATGACCCATTACTGCCATAATGACCCATTACTGCCATAATGACCCATTACTGCCATAATGACCATTACTGCCATAATGATCCATTACTGCCATAATGACCTACTGCTGTCATGCACGTGTGTGTCTCATTGGTGAATGACCGTGCACATTCCTGAGTTATCGTCCAGTTGCCAAGTTTCTGAAAGACTATCATAAATCATCTGAACATTTCAATCAGTTGCCAGTGTGGAACTAAGCGGCCTGCTAACGTACAATCACACATCGCCACCAGGATAAGGGATGGACATCCTTATCAACCCTTTTATTAATGGTTTAAGAATCATAAACAACCTCCTTGCTCACAGCCAGAAACTGTGAAGAACAAATTATGATATAATTTATGGTTTGAAGTTGTGCCAAAGAGATGTCTAAGTTTCTCTGTGGTCACGGTATAATGTGCATGGTCTGTGTGTGTGTGAATGTGATACACTGTTGGCAGGGTAGAGTGGGGAGAGAGTGGTCGCAGTATAATGTACCTGGTCTGTGTGTGTGTGTGTGTGTGAATGTGTTCACTACACTGTGTGGACAGGGTAGTGGGGAGAGAGGCTCAGACATTGAGCATTGGTTGGGGAAATGAAATAATAAATCTCCTGAACCTGTGACTGTGACTCCATCCATTCACAGAGTCACACAGCATGGAAACAGGCCCTTCAGCCCAACTTGCCCATGTCGCCCAAGATACCCCATCTACACTCGTCCCACCTGCTCGCATTTGGCCCATGTTCCTCTGAACTTTTCCTATCCATGTACCTATGTCAAACATTGTGATAGTCCCTGCCTCAACTGCCCAGCTCGTTGCATACTCCCACCACCCTCCATGTGGAAAACGGAGATAAGCAAACGTCAGGACTTGGGACAACTGTTGGAGTTTGATTCTGGATAGAGTGGATGTGGAGAGGATGTTTCCACTAGTGGGAGAGTCTAGGACCAGAGGGCACAGCCTCAGAATTAAAGGAAGTACCTTCAGGAAGGAGATGAGAAGGAATTTCTTCAGTCAGAAGGTGGTGAATCTGTGGGATTCTTTGCCACAGAAGGCTGTGGAGGCCACAACTCAATGAATATTTTTAAGGCAGAGATAGATAGATTATTGATTCGTGCGGGTGTCAGGGGTTATGGGGAGAAGGCAGGAGAATGGGGTTAGGAGGGAGAGATAGATCAGCCGTGATTGAATGGCAGAGTATACTTGATGGGCCGAATGGCCTAATTCTGCTCCTGTCATGAACATGATTCCAAGTGTAGTTTCTGATGGTGGGTTGAGACACACAAAGCATTTAATTCTTGTGGACACTGCAAAGCATGTTAGCAGTGTCCAGGATGATTTGAGGAGGTCATGTTTGTAGCATGCCCCCTGTGATGTGTAGTTGGAATGTATCTTGCTTACAGTTGCCTTTGCCTTCCCTCCAGTTTGCAACTCTGGAATGTTTTTAATTCCTGTGTCATCTTCAGCTCTGAGTAATGGAGGCAGAGGATGCTGTGCTGTATTACAAGGATGTGGACTGGTCACGACCCCACTCTGTACACTTCAACATCGCCATCTCTGCCAAACCTCTCGCGTGGGATTAATGAGGCCAGTCCATGTACACCCGCACATAAAGCATGTGAAACCTGCCCCTCCCTGACAGCTCCTCACAAACCTGTTGGCTCAACTATATTTCAATTATGAAGAAAATTGAAGGAAAATAGCAAACATTTAAAGATATGACCTACTTTAAATATTCAAGAATGTGAAGATAAACAAGATTTTGATGCAGATAAATTACACACTTTGAATGAAGTGAAACATATCAAAGGGTCGGAAGTGAATTTCGCACACTAACACTATCCTACACACACTAGGGACAATTTTTACATAAATACCAAGCCAATTAACCTACAAACCGGCACGTCTTTGCAGTGTGGGAGGAAACCGGAGCACCCGAAGAAAACCCACGCAGGTCACGGGGAGAACGTACAAACTCCGTACAGACAGCACCCGTAGTCGGGATGGAACCCGGGTCCTTGGCGCTGTGAGGCAGCAGCTCTACCCGCTGTACCACCGTGCCGCCCGTGACAAAGCTGCTAATCTTGTATGATGGAGAGTGGGTGCAACCTCTAGTCCTCCTGCCTGCCTTGATCTCCCAGTGGGTGCAGCATCTAGACCTCCTGCCTGACTTGATCTCCCAGTCCACTCGGCCAATCATGCACGCTAACTACATTCAGCTTTAGATGGACATTTAGCTTTATTATTGTCTCGTGTACTAAAATACAGTGAAAAGCTTTGTTAGCACGCTGTCTAATCAGATCAGATAATATTGTACAGAGATAGTCAAGTCAAACGTCAGTGCAATAGATGGAGCAAGGCTTAGTCCAGGTGGTGGAATGTCCCCACACATACACAACCATGCAGAGTGAAGTGTCACAGTCGTTGGTAATTGGATGGCATTCCTCTTTCCCACCTCCCTCTTCAACATCATCCTTGTTCACACGGCAGTGAGGTGCTGAGAAACAGGGAGAGGTGGACATCCTTTCAGGTGAGTTTAGTCCATGGTCACATCTACTGAGCTACAGTGTAAAGGTGGGATGTTAGATGGACTCCCCTCCTGCCCTTTAGTGGGACAGACCTATTGATACTGTTCCAAACACAGGAGGAGACTCCATGGGCAAACACATGGATGGGGAGAGCACTTTGTTCTGTTGGATACAAGAAGACACAGGAGATGTGACCTCAGAGAGTTGTGTCTGGGTGGATTTCCCACAGCGTAGCAACGTTAGACGGCAACCCCGTGCTTTATGGAACACAGATGTTAACGTGGACTGGATCCACACATCTGCTGAGTCTTTGCACGCATGTGATCTTAATCTCATCGTACATCACCCTGATCAACACAAAGTGCTGAAGTAACTCAGCACCCCAGATTCCACACACACCCCAGATTTCAGCAGTTTACCCACATGTCCAGTGTCTCACCTGTCCACACCCTCATCCCCACTCTTCCCTCCCCCACTCTTCCCTCCCCCACCCCCCACTCTTCCCCCCCCCAACCCCCACTCTTCCCTCCCCCACTCTTCCCTCCCCCCCACTCTTCCCTCCCCCACCCCCCACTCTTCCCTCCCCCACCCCCTCCCCCCCACTCTTCCCTCCCCCAACCCCCACTCTTCCCTCCCCCACCCCCCACCCCCTCCCCCCCATGCCCACTCTTCCCTCCCCCACCCCCTCCCCCCCATGCCCACTACTTCCCTCCCCCACCCCCCACTCTTCCCTCCCCCACCCCCTCCCCCCACTCTTCCCTCCCCCACCCCCCACTCTTCCCTCCCCCACCCCCTCCCCCCCATGCCCACTCTTCCCTCCCCCACCCCCCACTCTTCCCTCCCCCACCCCCCACTCTTCCCTCCCCCACCCCCCACCCCCTCCCCCCCATGCCCACTCTTCCCTCCCCCACCCCCCACTCTTCCCTCCCCCACCCCCTCCCCCCCATGCCCACTCCCCTCCACGGACCCGTTGGCGGCGAGAGCCACTTTCCACTCTCCGTGCGTGGAGGAGGAGGAGGAGGGGGAGGGGGAGCGGCGGCGGCCCGGGCTGGGACCACTCGGGGCGGGCGGCGCGGTGAGACCCACAGAGGCGCGGCGGGGGCTGGGACTGGGACAACTCGGGCCGGCGGGAGGAGGAGCGCACAAGATGGCGGAGCGCGAGGAGGAGGGGGAGGGGAGCGGCCGCCATCTTGTGAAGTGGTGACGGGGCGGGGCGCTGGGGGAGGAGGAGGAGGAGCTGTGTGCGGTGACGGTGCAGGGCGCTGGGCCCGGGGAGGGGCGGGGCGAGGGACTCGAGGACACCGTGGGTGGGTTGAGGGGACGGAAGGGAAGGATGAGGACCATCAGTCCGACCATCTCCCTCCTGCTCGGAGATCAGTGTCCCCCGGGTGTGGGAGAGCGGGGAGGGTGGGGGGAGGGGAGGGGAGAGGGCGCGGTCCATCGTGTTCGGGTGAGTGGGGGAGGGGGAGGGGAGAGCGGGGGAGGGGAGAGCGGAGGGGCGAGGGGCGAGGAGGGGGCGTGGTCCATCGTGTTCGGGTGAGTGGGGGAGGGGGAGGGGAGAGCGGGGGAGGGGAGAGCCGAGGGGCGAGGAGGTGGCGCGGTCCATTGTGTTCGGGTGAGTGGGGGGAGAGGCCTTGCGTGCCCTGTGGTGACGTCATACGCACAGCACTTTGAAGAATTTGATTAGAAATGAAATTTTGAAACTTTAAAATCTCCCTAACTTAAAAAATATAAGACCAACTTAAATAAAACTTGTTGTAGACAGTGGCCAAGACAGTGGTGATTATGGTGGTGCTAATATTGTGGCGCTGTGGTTTACTGTTTTGTCTGTAGGTCCACTTGTCCACAACCAAATTTCAAAATCTCAGAAATAGATATATATATATATACATACATACATATATATATATACAAGATCTGAATTTTACTAGATTAGATAGATAGATAGATACTTCCAGTCCATAAATAAGCTGCTTTTCACTAACTTAAGATAAATGTTCAGATCTTATTTCTCCTCTTCTTTGTTTAAAACAATAGACAATAGAGAATAGGTGCAGGAGGAGGCCATTCGGCCCTTCGAGGCAGCACCGCCATTCAATGTGATCATGGCTGATCATTCTCAATCAGTACCCCATTCCTGCCTTCTCCCCATACCCCCTGACTCCGTTATCCTTAAGAGCTCTATCTAGCTCTCTCTTGAATGCATTCAGACAATTGGCCTCCACTGCCTTCTGAGGCAGAGAATTCAACAGATTCACAACTCTCTGGCTGAAAAAGTTTTTCCTCATCTCAGTTCTAAATGGCCTACCCCTTATTCTTAAACGGTGGCCCCTGGTTCTGGACTCCCCCAACATTGGGAACATGTTTCCTGCCTCTAGCGTGTCCAACCCCTTAATAATCTTATACGTTTCGATAAGATTCCCTCTCATCCTTCTAAATTCCAGTGTATACAAGCCTAGTCGCTCCAGTCTTTCAACATATGACAGTCCCGCCATTCCGGGAATTAACCTAGTAAACCTACGCTGCACGCCCTCAATAGCAAGAATATCCTTCCTCAAATTTGGAGACCAAAACTGCACACAGTACTCCAGGTGCGGTCTCACTAGGGCCCTGTACAACTGCAGAATGACCTATTTGCTCCTAGACTCAACTCCCCTTGTTATGAAGGCCAACATTCCATTGGCTTTCTTCACTACCTGCTGTACCTGATGCACTAGGACACCCAGATCTCGTTGTACGTCCCCTTTTCCTAACTTGACACCACTCAGATAATAATCTGCCTTCCTATTCTTACCACCAAAGTGGATAACCTCACACTTATCCACATTAAACTGCATCTGCCATGCATCCGCCCACTCACACAACCTGTCCAAGTCACCCTGCAAGCTCATAGCATCTTCCTCACAGTTCACACCACCACCCAGCTTTGTATCATCTGCAAATTTGCTAATGGTACTTTTAATCCCTTCATCCAAGTCATTAATGTATATTGTAAATAGCTGCGGTCCCAGCACCGAGCCTTGCGGTACCCCACTAGTCACTGCCTGCTATTCTGAAAGGGACCCATTTATCCCCACTCTTTGCTTTCTGTCTGTCAACCAATTTTCTATCCATGTCAGTACCCTACCTCCAATACCATGTGCTCTAATTTTGCCCACCAATCTCCTATGTGGGACCTTGTCGAAGGCTTTCTGAAAGTCGAGGTACACCACATCCACCGGCTCTCCCCTGTCAATTTTCCTAGTTACATCCTCAAAGAATTCCAGAAGATTAGTCAAGCATGATTTCCCCCTTCGTAAATCCATGCTGACTCGAAACAATCCTGTTACTACTATCCAAATGCTCCGCAATTTCGTCTTTTATAATTGACTCCAGCATCTTCCCCACCACTGATGTCAGACTAACTGGTCTATAATTTCCTGTTTTCTCTCTCCCTCCTTTCTTAAAAAGCGGGATAACATTAGCTACCCTCCAATCCACAGGAACTGATCCTGAATCTATAGAACATTGGAAAATGATCACCAATGCGTCCACAATTTCTAGTGCCACCTCCTTAAGTACTCTGGGATGCAGCCCATCAGGCCCTGGGGATTTATCATCCTTCAGTCCCACCAGTCTACCCCCAACACCATTTCCTGCCTAATGTGGATTTCCTTCAGTTCCTCGGTCACCCTAGGATCTCTTGCCACAAGAACGTCTAAAACAGCCAATTAATTTGTTTTTAGAATCAATCAAATAAACTTACTAAACCCACTGTTTTACAACATAGTCCATCTCTTCCCAGCTCTGCTAGACACAGAGTGCTGGAGTAACTGAGAGGGTCAGGCAGCGTCTCTGGAGAACATGGATAGTTGACGTTTCACAGAGTGCTGGAGTAACTCAGCGGGTCAGGCAGCATCATTTTTTTAGTTTAGTTCAGAGATACAGCACGGAAACAAGCCCTTCGGCCCACTGAGATCCCTGCACAATAACAGGCCCTTCGGCCCACTGAGATCCCTGCACCATAACAGGCCCTTCGGCCCACTGAGATCCCTGCACAATAACAGGCCCTTCGGCCCACTGAGATCCCTGCACAATAACACTATCCTACACTCATTAGGAACAATTTGCAATTTTACTAAAGCCAATTAACCTACAAACCTGTGCATCTTTGGAGTGTGGGAGGAAACCGGAGCACCCGGAGAAAACCCACGCAGGTCACGGGGAGAACATACAAACTCCGTACAGACAGCACCCGTAGTGAGGATGGAACCCGGGTCTCTGGCACCGTGAGGCAGCAGCTCTACCCGCTGCACCACCGTCTCAGGATCGGTGAAAGAATTTCACGGAGCAGTTGTACACCGATCAGCCAAAACATTATGACCACTGACAGGTGAAGTGAATAACATTGATTATCTTGTTACAATGGCACCTGACAAGGGGTGGGATATATTAGGCAGCAAGTGAACAGTCAGTTCTTGAAGATGATGTGTTGGATGCAGGAGAAATGGGCAGGAGTAAAGACCTGAGCGAATTTGACAAGGGCCAAATTGTTACAGCCAGACGACTGGGTCAGAGCATCTGTGAAACGGCAAGGCTTGTGGGGTGCTCCTGGTCAGCAGTGGTGAGTACCTACCGACAGTGGTCCGAGGAGGGACAAACCACAAACCGGCGACAGACAGGGTGTTGGGCGCCCAAGGCTCATCGATGCACGAGGGCAACGAAGGCTATCCTGTCTGGTCTGAACCGACAGAAGGTCGACTGTGGCACAAGTCACAGAAAATGTTAATGGTGGTGACGGGTGGAATGTGTCACAATACACAGTGCATCGCACCCTGCTGCGTATGGGGCTGCACACGGAGGACCAACAGTATATTAGGCAGGTGGTCATAATGTTTTGGCTGATCGGTGTATATATGTCAAATACAGCACCATCTGCCTATCACCCCTCCTCTGTTCACCCATTGTTTTGGACGTGACCTAACGTTGGGGAATTCAATTTTCAGTGTTGTAGCGTCGGCTGTAAGCTGCCAGTGCTGGAGCTGAGGTAAAGGAACACACAGGACACACGCGTGCTTCATGATCGCTTTATTTCACTAGTCTCTACTCTCTCCGGCATAGTTGCTTTCTTCAGGTGAATCAGAATCAGTCTGAACCCTCTGTTAGTTGTAAGCATCTTGAGTGTGTGGTTGGCTTTGTAAGGCTGGGGCTGTGAGCACAGGCTGGTGCTGGACATCACTTGTCTTGTTCTCTCAGACGTTGCCTGAAATATAAATCACGGATTACAGTCAGGAGGCTCTCTTTTCAGTCAGAGAGTGGTGAAGGTGTGGAATTCTCTGCCTCAGAAGGCAGTGGAGGCCAGTTCGTTGGATGCTTTCAAGAGAGAGCTAGATAGAGCTCTTAAGGATAGCGGAGTGAGGGGGTATGGGGAGAAGGCAGGAACGGGGTACTGATTGAGAGTGATCAGCCAGGATCGCATTGAATGGCGGTGCTGGCTCGAAGGGCTGAATGGTCTCCTCCTGCACCTATTGTCTATTGAGGCACAGCGCGGGTTAGTGGCACGGGTCTGGCACGGTGCGGGTGACTGGTGTTAGCGGCACGGGTCTGGCATGGCAAGTGTCTGGCACGGCACGGGTCTGGCACGGCACGGGTCTGGCACGGCAAGTGTCTGGCACGGCACGGGTCTGGCACGGCACGGGTCTGGCATGGCAAGTGTCTGGCACGGCACGGGTCTGGCACAGCAAGTGTCTGGCACGGCACGGGTCTGGCACGGCAAGTGTCTGGCACGGCACGGGTCTGGCACGGCACGGGTCTGGCATGGCAAGTGACTGGCACGGCACGGGTCTGGCACGGCAAGTGTCTGGCACGGCACGGGTCTGGCACGGCACGGGTCTGGCATGGCAAGTGTCTGGCACGGCAAGTGTCTGGCACGGCACGGGTCTGGCACGGCAAGTGTCTGGCACGGCACGGGTCTGGCACGGCAAGTGTCTGGCACGGCACGGGTCTGGCACGGTGCGGGTGTCTGGCACGGTGCGGGTGTCTGGCACGGGTCTGGCACGGTGCGGGTGACTGGCACGGGTCAGGCACGGTGCGGGTGACTGGCACGGGTCAGGCACGGTGCGGGTGTCTGGCACGGGTCTGGCATGGCACGGGTCTGGCACGGTGCGGGTGTCTGGCACGGGTCTGGCACAGTGCGGGTGTCTGGCACGGGTCTGGCACGGTGCGGGTGTCTGGCACGGTGCGGGTGACTGGCACGGGTCAGGCACGGTGCGGGTGTCTGGCACGGTGCGGGTGACTGGCACGGGTCTGGCACGGTGCGGGTGTCTGGCACGGGTCTGGCACGGTGCGGGTGTCTGGCACGGTGCGGGTGTCTGGCACAGTGCGGGTGTCAGGCATGGCACGGGTCAGGCACGGTGCGGGTGTCTGGCACGGGTCAGGCACGGTGCGGGTGACTGGTCTCAGTGGCACGGGTATTAGATTGCATGAAGTTGGTGATTTTCACTGAAAGTGATGTAACGCGCAGATGGAAACCACTGGTGGTGAATTCCAGGCTCAAGGACATTGGCAACAGCATCGTAGACAGAGCCCCGCGAATGGCAGCGGAAACTAAACGACATGTCTGGTAAACAGAGAAACATAGAAACATAGAAAATAGGTGCAGGAGTAGGCCATTCGGCCCTTCGAGCCTGCACCGCCATTCAATATGATCATGGCTGATCATCCAGCTCAGTAGCCTGTACCTGCCTTCTCTCCATACCCCCTGATCCCTTTAGCAAAAAGGGCCACATCTAACTCCCTCTTAAATATAGCCAATGAACTGGCCTCAACTACCTTCTGTGGCAGAGAATTCCACAGACTCACCACTCTCTGTGTGAAGAAATGTTTTCTCATCTCGGTCCTAAAAGACTTCCCCCTTATCCTTAAGCTGTGACCCCTGGTTCTGGACTCCCCCAACATCGGGAACAATCTTCCCGCATCTAGCCTCTCCAACCCCTTAAGAATTTTATATGTTTCTATAAGATCCCCCCTCAGTCTTCTAAATTCCAGCGAGTACAAGCCCAGTCTATCCAGTCTTTCCTCATATGAAAGTCCCGCCATCGCAGGGATCGATAAAGTGGAGAGTCAGTTGTGACTACTTAGACAGTCAGTAATGTTCATCTACGAACCTCACCTACTGGATCCGCTGTTCCAGGTATGGACTCCTGTATATCGGCGAGACCAAGCGCAGGCTCAACGATCGTTTCGTTGAACACCTCCGCTCAGTCCGCCTTAACCAACCTGATCTCCCAGTGGCTCAGCACCAACTCCCCCTCCCACTCCCAGTCTGACTTTTCTGTCATGGGCCTCCTCCATTGTCAGAGTGAGGCCGAGTGCAAATTGGAGGAACAGCACCTCATATTTTGCTTGGGCAGCTTACACCCCAGCGGTATGAACATTGACTTCTTTAACTTCAAGTAACCCTTGCTTTCCCTCTCTCTCCATCCCTCCCCCACCCTTGTAGGAATAAATCTGCAGATGCTGGTTTAAATCGAAGGTAGTCACAACATGCTGGATTAACTCAGCGGGTCAGGCAGCATCTCGGGAGAGAAGGAATGGGTGACGTTTTGGGGTCGAGACCCTTCTTCAGACTGAAGGTCTCCCTGACCCGCTGAGTTACTCCAGCACTCTGTGAAATGTCACCTATCCATGTTCCCCACAGATGCTGCCTGATCCGCTGAGTTACTCCAGCACTCTGTGTCTATCTCCGGTGTAAACCAGCATCTGCAGTTCCTTCCTACAGCACAGGAGAAGAACGGGGTACTGATTGAGAATGATCAGCCATGATCACACTGAATGGTGGTGCTGGCTTGAAGGGCCGGATGGCCTCCTCCTGCACCTATTGTCTATTGTCTAAGTCTCTATTGGGAGATCTTCACACACATGCACTGCACAGAGTTGGGAGTAGGCGAGGAATGTTTGGAAGATGGGAAGGAGATTGCAGAGATGATGGAAGACAGAGGCTGGCGATCGGTTTGTCATGGAGATGTTGCAACGTTTACCTGCAGCAGCTCGGAGCTTTGGCACGTAGTCAATCCAGAACAAACACTCCCGAATCTTCAACCCTCTCTTATTTTTCAGGGAAATTGCAAGTTCTTTGTAGTTGCTGCCATCCACATTGTCGAAATAGCTGGGCCACAGAGGCAGAGTCTCGTCCACTGATCTGGAGAAGGTGAACGCGTGGTTGGGGTTGCTGAGAACACAGAATTAGAGAATACAGCACAGGGTTAATATGATGAGCATGAACTATCAGGGATGCCTGTCCACATAGTGAATGCAGTGGTGCATGTTCATGAGGTCACAGGAGTAGAATCAGGCCATTCAGCCCATCGAGTCATGCATGATGAGCGTTTGTCAGCACTGGGCCTGTACTCACTGGAGTTTAGAAGGATGAGGGGGACCTCATTGAAACGTACAGAATAGTGAGCGGCCTGGATAGAGTGGATGTGGAGAGGATGTTTCCACTAGTGGGAGAGTCTAGGACCAGAGGGCACAGCCTCAGAATTAAAGGACGTTCCTTTAGGAAGGAGATGAGGAGGAATTTCTTTAGTCAGAGGGTGGTGAATCTGTGGAATTCTTCGCTTCAAAAGGCTGTTTGTGGCCAAGTCAGTGGATATATTTAAGGCAGAGATAGATAGATTGTTGATTAGTGCGGGTGTCAGGGGTTATGGGGAGAAGGCAGGAGAATGGGGTTAGGAGGGAGAGATAGATCAGCCGTGATTGAATGGCAGAGTGGACTCGATGGGCCGAATGGTGTGATTCTACCCCTATGACATAAATGTATGAGTCCACTCTGTCATTCCATCATGGATGATCTATTTCTCCATCCTAGCCCATTCTCCTGCCATCGCCCCAGTGGGCAGACTTGCTTCCCTGCTGAGATAAATAACATTCTACCACATCGTATTGTATAACCGTCGACACACGCACTAATCTTCCCCATAATCTACCTGCGTTTAACCCCCTGCGTGTGACCAGACACAGATCAGCGTTACTGAACCAACGTTGACACCTGTACTAATCTACCATGTGATGGGGATCTACCTGCGTTTAACCCCGTGTGTGTGACCAGACACTGATCAGCGTTACGGTGGCGCAGCGGTAGAGTTGCTGCCTTACAGCGAATGCAGCGCCGGAGACTCAGGTCCGATCCTGACTACGGGCGCTGTCTGTACGGAGTTTGTACGTTCTCCCCGTGATCTGCATAGGTTTTCTCCGAGATCTTCAGTTTCCTCCCACACTCCAAAGACGTACGGGTATGTAGGTTAATTGACTGGGTAAATGTAAAAACTGTCCCTAGTGTGTGTAGGATAGTGTTAATGTGCGGGGATCGCTGGGCGGCGCGGACTCGGTGGGCCGAAGGGCCTGTTTCAGTGTGGTATCTCTAAATCTAAAAATCTAAACCAACGTCTCCAAGTCGAGCCTGTGATTGAATGATTCTCATGCCCATTAGTTCTGGGCCGGAGGGAGCAAGGATTGCAGGAACTGACTGACTGTGTTTACAGTTTAGTTTATTGTCACGTGTACCAAGGTAGAAACATAGAAACATAGAAAATAGGTGCAGGAGGAGGCCATTTGGCCCTTCGAGCCAGCACTGCCATTCAAAGTGATCCAGGCCTTTCACTATTCGGTAAGTTTCAACGAGGTCATGGCTGATCATCCACTATCAGTACTCCGTGCCTGCCTTCTCCTCATATCCCTTGATTCAGTTACCCCGAAGAGCTCTATCTAACTCGCTCTTGATGATCTGCCACCTGAAGATCTGCCACCTGATGGTCTGCCACCTGATGATCTGCCACCTGATGGTCTGCCACCTGATGGTCTGCCACCTGATGGTCTGCCACCTGATGGTCTGCCACCTGATGGTCTGCCACCTGATGGTCTGCCACCTGATGGTCTGCCACCTGATGATCTGCCACCTGACGACCTGCCACCTGATGGTCTGCCACCTGACGACCTGCCACCTGATGACCTGCCACCTGACCCAGTGCTGGGTGTGTGATGTGATGGCCGGAGATTGCACTCACCCTGATCTGACAAAGTTGCTGACGTACTGCATCAGGGTGAGTGCCAGGGCTTGGTCCTGGACCGTGAACACCTGCTGGGAATCGGGACGGAGCGGCAACCCCAGGATGAACTGCAGCTCCGGAGAAAGGCTTGACCTGAAACAGGAGAAGAAGACATTGCCGTCAGTCCGAAGCTGCCTCTGTGTTGTGTGGTCTGTCGATGAACCAGGACGCTTAAACAATTCATCTCTGCGGATGATACGAAAATAGGTGGAGGGGCAGATAGTGTAGAGAAAGCAAGGACTCTGCAGGAGGACTTGGACAGGCTGGAAGAGTGGGCAGAGAAGTGGCAGATGGAATATAGTGCAGCAAAGTGTGGAGTCGTGCGTTTTGGTTTTGGTATGAAGGGATAGACTATTTTCTAAATGGGGAGATAATCCAGAAATCGGAGGTGCAAAGGGACTTGGGAGCTGGTGCAGGATTCCCAAAATGTTAATCTGCAAGTCAAATCGGTAGTAAAGAAAACAAACGCAATGCTAGCATTTATTTCAAGTGGGCTTGTATACAAAAACAGGGGGGTAATGCTGGGGCTGTACAAGGTGCTGGTCACAGGGGTGTGTGTGATGCTGGGGCTGTACAAGGCGCTGGTCACAGAGGTGTGTGTGTGGGGCTGTACAAGGCGCTGGTCACAGGGGTGTGTGTGATACTGGGGCTGTACAAGGCGCTGGTCACGGGGGTGTGTGTGATGCTGGGGCTGTATAAGGCGCTGGTCACAGGGGTGTGTTGGGCTGTACAAGGCGCTGGTCACAGAGGTGTGTGTGATGCTGGGGCTGTATAAGGCGCTGGTCAGGCCACATTTGGAATATTGTGGGCAATTTTGGGCCCCATATCTGAGGAAGGATGTGCCGGCTCTGGAGAGGGTCCAGAGGAGGTTTACAAGAATGGTCCCAGGAATGAGTGGGTTAACCTATGATGAGCGTTTGTGGGCACTGGGCCTGTACTCGCTGGAGTTTAGAAGGATGAGGGGGGACCTCATTGAAACGTACAGAATAGTGAGCGGCCTGGATAGAGTGGATGTGGAGAGGATGTTTCCACTAGTGGGAGAGTCTAGGACCAGAGGGCACAGCCTCAGAATTAAAGAACGTTCCATCAGGAAGGAGATGGGGAGGAATTTCTTTAGTCAGAGGGTGGTGAATCTGTGGGATTCTTTGCCACAGATGGCTGTGGAGGCCACAAGTCAGTGGATATTTTTAAGGCAGAAATAGATAGATTCTTGATTAGTGCGGGTGTCAGGGGTTATGGGGAGAAGGCAGGAGAATGGGGTTAGGAGGGAGAGATAGATTAGCCGTGATTGAATGGCGGAGTAGACTTGATGGGCTGAATGGCCTCATTCTGTTCCTATCCCTTAGGACCTTATGACCTAAGGAAGAGTATGGATAGACTACAAGAAGACACATAAGGTCTAATCATCACAGTGGGCAGGTTGCTGCAGAATGGACATTGATGGATCCATCACTGGTTCACTGGTGATGACAAGAAGATGCAAAGTGCTGGAGTAACTCAGCAGGTCAGGCAGCATCTGTGGAGAACATGGATAGGTGACGTTTCACAGAGTGCTGGAGTAACTCAGCAGGTCAGGCAGCATCTGTGGAGAACATGGATAGGTGACGTTTCACAGGGTACTGGAGTAACTCAGCGGGTCAGGCAGCATCTGTGGAGAACATGGATAGGTGACGTTTCACAGGGTACTGGAGTAATTCAGCGGGTCGGTGACGTTTCAGACTGAAGAAGGGTCCTGACCTCTGCATGTTCTCCAGGCCTGGCACATCTCTCTAAACCGATCCGTGAGATTGCCAACAGCATTGGCAAAGATAATAGTCTTTGCGACGATTACTTGGCAGGAAACATGAATCTCTGAAATTAGTTTCTTAAAACAGATAATGGAATCTTCCGGAGATTGAGAGCTTTTTGGAAAAGATTGACACTGAATCTACGCAGAGCTCCAGCTGAAACTCAATATATGTGTTTTAGACTCCTCCTGGAATTTAGAAGGATGAGAGGAGATCTTATTGAAACGTATAAGATTATTAAGGGGTTGGACACGTTAGAGGCAGGAAACATGTTCCCAATGTTGGGGGGGAGTCCAGAACCAGGGGCCAGGGGAATAAGGGGTAGGCCATTTTTGAACTGAGATGAGGAAAAACTTTTTCACTCAGAGAGTTGTGAATCTGTGGAATTCTCTGCCTCAGAAGGCAGTGGAGGCCAATTCTCTGAATGCATTCAAGAGAGAGCTAGATAGAGCTCTTAAGGATAGCGGAGTCAGGGGGTATGGGGAGAAGGCAGGAACGGGGTACTGATTGAGAATGATCAGCCATGATCACATTGAATGGCGGTGCTGTCTCGAAGGGCCGAATGGCCTCCTCCTGCACCTATTGTCTATTAAACAGCTTGCACCCACTCCCACTTATCCACACATCCCCCCAGCACATCCCTCCCCCATCTAACTATCCAACTAACTACATACAGCTACAAGCTACTCAACTAACTATGTAGATACAAGCTACTCAACTAACTACATCTCAAACAAAACAACTAGCAACAGTTCAGACCCCACATCATTCCATTGCAGGAATTTCCAGCAGATACAAGCTCGGACACATCCTGATCCAGTCACTCATTAAACTGTCAACACAACAGTCAATTTATTCACAAAATGCTGGAGTAACTCAGCAGGTCAGGCAGCATCTCGGGAGAGAAGGAATGGGTGACGTTTCGGGTCGAGACCCTTCTTCAGACTGATGTCAGAGGGGCGGGACAAAGGAAGGATATAGGTGGAGACAGGAAGATAGAGGGAGATCTGGGAAGGAGGAGGGGAAGAGAGGGACAGAGGAACTATCTGAAGTTGGAGAAGTCGACGTTCATACCACCGGGCTGCAAACTGCCCAGGCGAAATATGAGGTGCTGCTCCTCCAATTTCCGGCGGGCCTCACTATGGCACTGGAGGAGGCCCATGACAGAGAGGTCAGACTGGGAATGGGAGGGGGAGTTAAAGTGCTCGGCCACCGGCCGATGCAGCTCAGGTTGTCCTCCAGTTCCATGCTCATTTGTCCCAGTTGGAATGACTCCAAACATGTGTTCCCCTCCCCCACAGGAGGTGAGGTGAGAGGGGCAAAGTTTAAAGGAGATGTGCGGGGCAAGTATTTTACACAGAGGGGGGTTACATGGAACTCACTGCCATGGGTGGTGGTGAGGCAGATACAATAATGGTGCTAGATCTAAGGGTCTTAAGCTTTTAGACAGGCCCATGGATTTGCAGAGGATGGGGGAATATGGGTTACGTGCAGGTAAATAACGAGTAGGTTCAGCACAGACATTGTGGGCTGAAGGGCCTGTTCCTGTGCTGTCCTGTTTTATGTTCTATGTAATGACATTGAAGACGTGGCCAGAGGCAGGGCCAGCATTCCCGGAGGATGTGGCCAAGGTGGATGTTCCCTCCTGTGTTGATCTGTGTAATCTGTAACTCAAAATGTCACTCGTACCTCCTCCAACACTCCACCCCCAGTGAATGAGACAACCTAACCTTGGAATAAAGACACAGCGTGCTGGAGTAACTCAGCGGGTCAGGCAGCATCTGTGGAGAACATGGATAGGTGACGTTTCACAGAGTGCCGGAGTAACTCAGCGGGTCAGGCAGCATCTCTGGAGAGAAGGAATGGGTGATGGTTTGGGTCGAGACCCTTCTTCAGGCTTCCATTCTCTCCAGAGATGCTGCCTGACCCGCTGAGTTACTCCAGCACTTTGTGTCCATTCTTGGTCTAAACCAGCATCTGCAGTTCCTTCCTACTGATCCACATTCCTGACCACTGCAGCAAGCCACGTTGTCAACTGGTTTATGTCTGTACTGATTTGAATCTTTTATCTTGCCCGTGCCATTAATCAACTTTAATGTGATATTCCCAGAGTTAGAATTCCCAGAATTGCTTCCCAGAGAGTGAGCGTTTGACACGAGAGGCTTGCAGTCTCTGGGTAACTGCCACATATTCCAGCTACACTTTGCATCCTTCAATGGGCCTCAGAATGTCGGAACATTCATGCAGCACGTTTACTGCACCACGCAACTGAAGTATTTTCAGTCTTGGAGTGAAGAATAACTTTCCCAGCGGCTGGGAATTTTGGGAATTATCTACTAATTTCTGGCCTGACTGTTCTTCAGATTGTTGCGTGAGGGGTGGTGGGATGATAGACTGAAGATGATAGAGTGGTCTGAAGAAGGGTCCCCACCCAAAACATCACCCATCCTTTTTTTTCCAGAGACTCTGCCTGACCCGCTGAGTTACTCCAGCACTCTGTGAAACGTCACCTATCCATGTTCTCCACAGATGCTGCCTGACCCGCTGAGTTACTCCAGCACTCTGTGAAACGTCACCTATCCATGTTCTCCACAGATGCTGCCTGACCCGCTGAGTTACTCCAGCACTCTATGAAACGTCACCTATCCATGTTCTCCACAGATGCTGCCTGACCCACTGAGTTACTCCAGCACTCTGTGAAACGTCACCTATCCATGTTCTCCACAGATGCTGCCTGACCCGCTGAGTTACTCCAGCACTCTGTGAAACGTCACCTATCCATGTTCTCCACAGATGCTGCCTGACCCGCTGAGTTACTCCAGCACTCTGTATCTTTTTTTGTGACCATCACATGTCTACATTTGGCCAGTTATTGGTCTGTTCTGGAGCACCTCTTCCCGATGTTTGACTGTAATCCTTCTCTCTCTCTCCCCACCACTGACACAAAGTACAGACACTCTCCTCTGTCTATGTGAGGTTTATTAAAATAAATATATTAATATTTGAAGTATAAACAATACCACGGTTAGCTCGGTGCAACCAAAGTGGGAAGGTTCTGAACCTGTGGAGTTAGGAGTTGCACTCTTGGGTTGGAGAGTTTATTTAGTTCAGGGAGTTAGCCATGATCTGAACATTTGGTGACTCCACACCAGGCCATCATTCCCCACAAACCTCATTCACAACCACATCCATCCAACCTCAGAAGGAAAATAGTAATTAACGTTATTTATGGTTCCTACACAGATATATTTAGACATCTTTCCACCATCCTTCATTGGCAGGAGGGGATCGAGTTGAAATCAGGCCCCAAATGATATTTACAGAATCTTGTCTATTTTTCTGGCCTTCTTCGTGTGACTGGATAGTCACTGATATTCACTGTGGTGTGAAACAAGGACTCTTTGATAGAGTGAGATGCACAGTGATGCATGGTGCCAGCTGTGGCCAGTGTGGAGGGGAGAGCATCCGTGAAGGATGCAAGCTTTGTGTGAGACAGAGCCATGAACAGAACCTCCTGCAACGGGCCAGTGTTCATCTGTCCCCCATAGGGTGGCCAACTGTCCCGTATTATCCGGGACATCCCGGATTTTGGGCTAAATTGGTTTGTCCCGTACGGGACCGCCCTTGTCCCGTATTAGGCCCGGGGGGCGATTTAGGCCCGGACACTGTAGGTCCAGATACTCTAGGCCCGGGGGCCGCTGTAGGTCCGGACACTGTAGGTCCTGACAGTGTAGGTCCTGACAGTGTAGGCCCGGACACTGTAGGCACGGACACTGTAGACCCGGACACTGTAGGCCCGGGGGGCGCTGTAGGTCCGGACACTGTAGGTCCTGACAGTGTAGGTCCTGACAGTGTAGGTCCTGACAGTGTAGGCCCTGACAGTGTAGGCCCGGACACTGTAGGCCCGGACACTGTAGGTCCGGACACTGTAGGTCCAGACACTGTAGGTCCAGACCCTGTAGGCCCGGACACTGTAGGTCCAGACACTGTAGGTCCAGACACTGTAGGCCCGGACTTTGTAGGTCCGGACACTGTAGGTCCAGACACTGTAGGTCCAGACCCTGTAGGCACGGACACTGTAGACCCGGACACTGTAGGCCCGGGGGGCGCTGTAGGTCCGGACACTGTAGGTCCTGACAGTGTAGGTCCTGACAGTGTAGGTCCTGACAGTGTAGACGCGGACACTGTAGGCCCGGACACTGTAGGTCCGGACACTGTAGGTCCAGACACTGTAGGTCCAGACCCTGTAGGCCCGGACACTGTAGGTCCGGACACTGTAGATCCGGACACTGTAGGCCCGGACACTGTAGGCCCGGAGGCTGCTGTACGCCTGGACAGTGTAGGCCCGGGGGCCGCTATAGGTCCGGACACTGTAGGCCCAGAGGCTGCTGTACGCCTGGACAGTGTAGGTCCGGAGGCCGCTGTAGGTCCGGACACTAGTTCGCTGTAGGTCCTGACAGTGTAGGTCTGGACAGTGTAGGTCCGGAGGCCTGGGCATCATCTGACGGAGGTTGCGTAGCAACCTGCCTCCCGGCCCGGGCGACCGCTATTGGTGGAGCGGGAGCACGTGGCCGCTGGCTGGGTGAGGTCACGGGCGCGGGGCGGTGACGCCACCTTGTCCCGTGTTTGGGAGTGAGATAGTTGGCAACCCTAGTCCACCAACACCACACAACAACCATCCCTGCTCATTACACAGGTGGCAGGTGTAGCTTGCTGAGGTTTCTCATAAGTTGGTTCGTCTAAACCCATCCATATACTCCTTGTGTCCAGTTCTAGTAATTCTGCATCACATTTGTTTATTCGAAAAAAATACTTGACAAAGTCTTTCAATCTCATTCTGTAAACATCAATGAACTCGACAGACTCATGAGGGCAAAAGGTCACAAGTGATAGGAGCAGAATGAGGCCATTCGGCCCATTGTCTACTCCGCCATTCAATCATGGCTGATCTATCTCTCCCTCCTAACCCCATTCTCCTGCCTTCTCTCCATAACCTCTGACACCCGCACTAATCAACAATCTATCTATCTCTGCCTTAACATTATCCACTGACTTGTGGCCTCCACAGCCGTCTGTGGCAAAGAATCCCACAGATTCACCACCCTCTGACTAAAGAAATTCCTCCTCATCTCCTTCCTAAAGGAACGTCCTTTAATTCTGAGGCTGTGCCCTCTGGTCCTAGACTCTCCCACTAGTGGAAACATCCTCTCCACATCCACTCTATCCAGGCCGCTCACTATTCTGTACGTTTCAATGAGGTCCCCCTCATTCTTCTTCAGAATGGAGATGAGGAGGAATTTCTTTAGTCAGAGGGTGGTGAATCTGTGGGATTCTTTGCCACAGACGGCTGTGGAGGCCACAAGTCAGTGGATATATTTAAGGCAGAGATAGATAGATTGTTGATCAGTGCGGGTGTCAGGGGTTACGGGGAGAAGGCAGGAGAATGGGGTTAGGAGGGAGAGATGGATCAGCCATGATTGCATGGCAGAGTAGATGTGATGGGCCGAATGGCCTGATTCTGCTCCTCTCACTTATGAAAAGAGAGGTGCACCCAGGGACATAGTTTGGGAGTATATGAACTGCAGGCTCGGAGAGAGAGAGGGAGGTCAAACAGTTCTCACTGAGATGTGCAATAAACACGGTTGTGATTCAGAAGGAAACGCAGAAGGGAATTCTGGGAGAATGTAGGCGCAGGAACGGCAGGCACTGGGTTACAAAAAAAGACACAGAGTGCTGGAGAAACTCAGTGGGTCAGGCAGCATCTGTGGAGAACATGGATAGGTGACGTTTCACAGAGTGCTGGAGTAACTCAGCGGGTCAGGCAGCATCTGTGGAGAACGTGGATAGGTGACGTTTCACAGAGTGCTGGAGTAACTCAGCGGGTCAGGCAGCATCTGTGGAGAACATGGATAGGTGACGTTTCACAGAGTGCTGGAGTAACTCAGCGGGTCAGGCAGCATCTGTGGAGAACATGGATAGGTAACGTTTCACAGAGTGCTGGAGTAACTCAGTGGGTCAGGCAGCATCTGTGGAGAACATGGATAGGTGATGTTTCTGGTTGGGACTTTCTGCATTGATTTGGCCGCCAGATATCTCCTGGGGCAAGATGTGCACACACTGTGACACGAACACTGCTCCTTTTACAGTGAAATACACAGGGACTGAGATGTAAATAGTTCAGCTGGTGGCCAGGTATTGCATGGGTGTGACACAGCCACAGATTGCCAAATGACTGTTTACTGTGCTCACGGGGAACTAAAATAGATGTGGTGCCTGTGACCAACCCTCCACAGGCCAGGCTGGCTGAGGAAGGAGCAGGAACATCATCTGCTGATGGCTGTCACCACCCTTCGCCATTGAGTACCTCTATCCCAGTCTGACCACCCCATCCTTCATTCAATTCATAAAACCATCGCTAGATCATTCTCCTCACTGTGGACCAGATACCTCTCACATTGGCCACACTCACTGGCTTATAATGATAGCTTTATATAAACTTTTTTCCCTTTTGTTGCGTGCTAACCAGTCAGCGGAAATACAATACATGATTACAGTTGAACCGTTCACAGTGTGTAGATACAGGATAAGGGAATAACGTTTAGTGCAAGGTAAAGCCAGCAAAGTCTGATCAAGGATAGTCCGAGGGTCACCAATGAGGTAGATAGTTTAGTTTAGATATTCAGCGCGGAAACAGGCCCTTCGGCCCACTGGGTCCACGCCGACCAGCAATCCCCGCACATTAACACTACACACACTAGGGACAATTTTGACATTTACCCAGCCAATTAACCTACAAACCTGTACGTCTTTGGAGTGTGGGACGAAACCAAAGATCTCGGAGAAAACCCACGCAGGTCACGGGGAGAACGTACAAACTCCGTACAGACAGCACCCGTAGTCGGGATGGAACCCGGGTGTCCGGCGCTGCATTCGCTGTAAGGCAGCAACTCTATCGCTGCGCCACCGTGACCATCATAGTAGTTCAGCACTGCTCTCTGGCTGTGGTGGGATGGTTCAGTTGCCTGATAACAGCCGGGAAGACACTGTCCCGTGTTTAGACACCTCCATACGTAAGGTTCAGCCTTCCTCTTTACAGGCACGTTGCCATCATTTGTCAACGCACTCACGTGTTCTCAGGGAAGGAAGTGGCCCCGTAGCCTAGCGTCCATGTGGCGGGGCTGGACACTGGACGTGTACTGAGATAATTCTGCTACCACCACCATCTACTGTATGTGGTGGCTCCCACTGATTGGCGCCGGAAGCTTTTGCCATTTTCCGGACGGACGATGACAGCGATGTAACATCTGGAACATGGATGAAGGACACGGAAGAAGAAGAAGGGAAGCTGTCCTGACTTGATAAACGTAGCAGGGAACTAACTCCAGTCTCACCCAGGGACATCCTCTCAGTTGTTTTACACAGCTAGTGTCTCAGGTGAGAAACAGACGCTGGTGCAAATGGGTGATAAATACCAGTCCCGACATGTTACATAGAAACATAGACAATAGGTGCAGGAGGAGGTCATTCGGCCCTTTGAGCCAGCACCGCCATTCATTGTGATCATGGCTGATCATCCACAATCAGTAACCCGTGCCTGCCTTCTCCCCATATCCCTTGATTCCAATAGCCCCTAGAGCTCTATCTAACTGCCTTTTAAATCCATCCAGTGAATTGGCCTCCACTGCCTTCTGTGGCAGAGAATTCCACAAATTCACAACTCTGGGTGAAAAAGTTTCTTCTCACCTCAGTTTTAAATGAATGTTCACTTCTTGTAAACTAATAAACACACAGTCAGGAAGATTCTTCAAAGTCTGGCTGTAGATTCCTTACCTGTGCTGAGAGAGGGTTGTAGGTGTGTGGTACATGAAGACATTGGCACCTGTGTTCTTTGACCAGTGATCAGCCATCTGTATAACAGGGCAGGTGATGAAATAGTCCCTGTGAAGGCAGGACAGAGACAGTGTGGTCAGAAGCTGCAAACACTGTACGGGAATGTACGAGGAATCATTCAGAACCTTGGGGGGTGAGAGAGAGAGAGAGACACACACACACACACACACACACACACACACACACACACACACACACACACACACACACACACACACACAACTACAAGAGAGCACGGACAGAACAAGAGGGAATACACTCAGAGATCAGGAGAAAAGTTAAAATTAAAAAGGCGTCACGGTGGTGCAGCGGGTAGAGCTGCTGCCTCATAGCGCCAGAGACCCGGGTTCCATCCCCACTATGGGCGCTGTCTGTACGGAGTTTGTACGTTCTCCCCGTGACCTGCGTGGGTTTTCTCCATTTATTGATGTTGCAGATCCTTTAGAGAATTACTAACCATGTCCCTCTGTTATCTCACATCTATCCTTATTTTAATGCATAGATATCATCTGCCAGGACGTTCAGTTCTATTACTTTAAACAAATTATCTTGTAAATGTTGTTTTGTTATTTCTCATCTCATCTGATGGCACGTTGTTTTCTCTCCCTAATCAAAGTTATTCCTTGCTGCATGTAGTTTTTATGTTTATTCCTGGTGATCTTGTAAACATCTGTAAAATCATTAGGGGAATAGACAGGGTGAATAACCTAGAATGGGGGAATCAAGTGCCAGAGGACATTGACTTCTCTAACTTCAGATAGTCCCTGCTTTCCCTCTCTATCCCCTCCCCCTTCCCAGTCTCCCTCTAGTCTTCCTTTCTCCAACTACATTCTATCTCTGTCCCGCCCCTTCCCCTGACATCAGTCTGACATAGGGTCTCGACACGAAACGTCACCCATTCCTTCTCTCCACAGATGCTGCCTGACCCGCTGAGTTACTCCAGCACTCTGAAACATCACCTATCCATGTTCTCCACAGATGCTGCCTGACCCGCTGAGTTACTCCAGCACTCTGTGCCTTGCTAGGATTTAAACCAGCATCCACAGTTTTCTTTCCCACACCCCCTCCATTCCCTGCTAAGTTAGTGTGAAGAATGGAAACATTCTCTTCACACGGCGGGTCGTTGAGGCAGGGACTATAAACTACACTTAACAACATTACCAACATTAGCTACATTCTCCCCATAGCCACTGACACCCTTAGGTGCTGGATGTGTGAGGCCTGTGAAGAACCACCCTGGTCCATGCCTGAGTGTCTTTCCACAATACACATACAACCCATCACCCATAATGTGATCAGTAGTTTATATCAGCGCTTTAATGAAACACTGAAATGACTTTCAAAGGATCTACTTATAATTAATGGAGTCAGTCGGGCGGCACAGTGGTGCAGCGGGTAGAGCTGCTGCCTCACAGCGCCAGAGACCCATGTCCATCCTGACTACGGGTGCTGTCTGTATGGAGTTTGTACGTTCTCCCTGTGACCTGGGTGGGTTTTCTCCGGGTGCTCCGGTTTCCTCCCACACTCCAAAGACGTGCAGGTTTGTGGGTTAATTGGCTTGGTGTAAGTGTAAATTGTCCCTAGTGTGTGTGGGATAGTGTTAGTGTGCGGGGATCACTGGTCGGCGCGGACTCGGTGGGAAAGGGCCTGTTTCCGCGCTGTATCTCTAAACTGATAATTCAGAGGACCTCTCCTTGGGCAATATTTATTCCACAATCAGGCTGATCTGGTGGTGATCATGTTGTTGTTGTTGTTGGTGGAGTTGTGTGCTTGTCAAATGATATTAGTTAAGTCTCAGTGCCACTTTTCCTTCCTTCTCTTCCCTCTCGCGAGTCTTTATATCCACTGCCGTGTGGGTGCAGTATTGAGTTGAAGTTTCACGTTACTAAGCTTCTATCATTGATGCTGTTTAGTGCTGTTCCCTTGTGTTTGCAGATTGCACCTTTGTCAGTAACTATCAGAATCGCTGGTTCCATCACACAACCCTCAAGAGACAACATCGCCTGGTCAAACTGAAACGTCATTAATCCATCTGACCGTATCTTTCTCCTGTGACGGTCCCACATTTTGTTCCATTTAATGTAAAATTAAACAAGATTAACTCAACAACATGAACTCACTCACTCACAGCCAGGAAGTGATGGCAATGGAATCATTACCCAAATAATATCATTTTTTCTACAATGATAACAAGGTTTGATCTGCAAAAACTGAAGCAGATTGTATTTTGACGTAAACCACAGCAGATATCTATTCTAAATATAGCAGAGACAGTTCTCATGGACACAGGCGTTTCTGCCTATTTTGCCCGTAAACAAGTCTCTTACAGTTTTCATTTTGAATGAATCATTCGACATACACACGTATGATCTTTTCACCCATGATCATTGGTTACTGTCCATGTGCCAGTGCACTTCAACATAGAACAGTACAGCACAGGACCAGGCCCTTCGGCCCACAATGTCCATGCTGGACATGACCCCTAGTTAAACGGATCTCACTGACTGCACGTGATCCCGATCCCTGGCAGGTTAGTGTAAAGCATGGAAACAAGCCCTTCACATGGTGGGTGTGTGGGACAAGCTGCCGAAAGGAGGTAGTTGAGGCAGGGACTACCCCAACATTTAACAACATTACCAACATTGACAGCATTCTCGGAACCTGTGATCCATATCCCTCCATTCACGGCCAACTTAGTCTAAAGCTTGGAAACGCCCTTCAGCCAACCTCATCTGTGTTGCCCAATGATATCCTTCCTGTAGCAGATTGACTAAAACGGAACACAATACTCCAAATGTGGCCTCAGCAACGTCTTGTACAACTGTATCATTACCCCTGTACTGAACACCCTTACCGATGAAGGTCAAAGTCTACTTTACAACCCTATCTACCCGTGACACCATTTTCAACAAGTATCTGCACTCCTAGATCTCTCTGCTCTACGACAAGGCCCTGCCATTTACTGTGAAGGCCCTGCCCTGATCAGGCCTCAAAATGCAACACCTCGCACTTATCTGCATTAATCTCCGAGCCAATCTTCAGCGTACTTGCTCAGCTGATCAAGATCCTGTTGTGATCTTTGACAACCATCTTCACTATCTACATTACCACCCACTTTAGTGTCATTTGCAAATGTATTAACACTGCCTTGAACGTTCTCATCCAAATTGTTGACATAAACCACAAACAGCACCGAACCCTGAAGCACACCAGTGGGTCCATCAGTCTGAAGAAGGGTCTCGCTCGACACAGAACATCACCCATTCCTTCTCTCCTGACATGCTGCCTGACCCGTTGAGTTACTCCAGCATTTTGTGTGCACACCACTAGTCACAGGCCTCCAGTCCGAGAAGCAAACATCCACCATCACCCTCTGATTGCTTCCATGGGACCAGATCTCCATCCATCCATCATTCATCCATCACTCCCTGGATCCCATGAGATCTAACCTTCCAGAGCAGCCTGCCATGCGGAACCTCTCTTGTCAAAGGCTTTGCTGAAGTCCATGTAGACAAGGTCTAGGCTTTCCCTCATCAAACTCTTGTTACTTTAGCAAATAAACTCAATCAAATTTGCAGCACATGGTTAGAAACATGGACAATAGGTGGAGGAGGAGGCCATTTGGCCCTTTGAGCTAGCACCGCCATTCACTGTGATCATGGCTGATCATCCACAATCAGTAACCTGTGCCTGCCTTCTCCCCATATCCCTTGATTCCACTAGCCCCTAGAGCTCTATCTAACTCTCTTATAAATCCAACCAGTGAATCAGCCTCCACTGCCCTCTGTGGCAGAGAATTCCACAAATTCACAACTCTCAGGGTGATTTTTTTTTTCTCACCTCAGTTTTAAATGGCCTCCCCTTTATTGTTAGACTGTGGCCCCTGGTTCTGGACTCCCCCAACATTGGGAACATTTTTCCTGCATCTAGCTTGTCCAATCCTTTTATAATTTTATACGTCTCTATAAGATCCCCTCTCATCCTTCTAAACTCCAGTGAATACAAGCCCAGTCTTTCCAATCTCTCCTCATGTGACACGCACAGAGCCAAGATGGCTCTCACTACTCAGGTGCAGGGAAGTGGACACCACTGGCAAGTGGCAATGTGCTCTAGGGCTTTCTCAGCGTGGTTTACGGACAACTGAAGAGCTTCAGAGTTGGGGCAACTTGTCCACTCTTTTTCTCTTTCTTTTCAACAACTATTTACGAGGATGTTGCCAGGACTAGAGGGTGTGAGCTACAGGGAGAGGTTGAGCAGGCTGGGTCTCTACTCCTTGGAGTGCAGGAGGATGAGGGGTGATCTTATGGAGGTGTACAAAATCATGAGAGGAATAGATCGGGTAGATGCACAGAGTCTCTTGCTCAGAGTAGGGGAATCGAGGGCCAGAGGACATAGGTTCAAGGTGAAGGGGAAAAGATTTAATAGGAATCTGAGGGGTAACTTTTCCACACAGAGGGTGGTGGGTGTATGGAACAAGCTGCCAGAGGAGGTAGTTGAGGCTGGGACCATCCCAACTTTTAAGAAACAGTTAGACAGGTACAAGGATAGGACAGGTTTGGACGGATATGTGGGTCTAGTGTAGCTGGGGCATGTTGGCCAGTGTGGGCAAGTTGGGCCAAAGGGCCTGTTTCCACGCTGGGTGACTCTATGACTAGGGTGGCATGGTGGCGCAGCGGTACAGTTGCTGCCTTACAGCTCCAGAGACCCGGGTTCGATCCTGACTACGGGCGCTGTCTGTATTGAATACATAGAAACATAGGCAATAGGTATAGGAGGCGGCCATTGTTAGGGTGCAGGGATCGCTGGTTGTTGTGGACTCGGTGGGCCGAAGGGCCTGTTTCCGCGCTGTATTTCTAAAACTAATACTAAAACTAGACCTACTGTTGTAACCAGGGAGATACAGTGGCCAGTTTACATCAGCTGCATCAAAATCAGTCATCTTCTTTTGATGTTGGTTGAGTGGTGTGGCCAAACAGAGCCCAGAGTTCTCTACACCACAGGTGTGTGTGGGGAGATGCACAGTGTTACCTACACTACAGGTGTGTGTGGGGAGATGCCCAATGTGGTCTACAGGTGGGACGGAGGTGTGGGGAGATGCCCAGTGTGGTCTACACCACAGGTAGGGCGTAGGTGTGGGGAGATTGTTCTCACTTACCGGGTTGCGTTGCCCAAGGCCCAGGAGAGGGCAGCATAGTCGTCCAGTGACCGTTGCTGTGAATAGAACCAGGTCACGGCATCCTTGAGCAAGGAGGAGGCTCCTCCACCCAGTGATTCCTGCAGAGCTCTGTACAATGCTGTCTCACCGTCTGGGCCTCCAGGCTTTCCTTCAGATCCCTGCACAGTCGGACAATAACAAATAAACATCTCTGTAATCCCTCCAACATTTCAACATCAACCTGTCATTTGGTAAGTTTGAAAATAGCCTTGTACTGAATAAAATTAGAAATCTCAGGTCAAAGTCAAATTGAATCATGTCTGGTAGAGCTGCTGCCTGCCAGTGCCAGAGACATAGATTCCATCCTGACCTCAGGTGCTGTCTGTGTGGAGTTTGTACGTTCTCCCTGTGACCACGTGGGTTTTCTCCGGGTGCTCCGGTTTCCTCCCACATCCCAAAGATGTGCGGGTTTGTAGGTTAATTGGCCCTCTCTGTGTGGGGAGTGGATGAGAAAGGGCTGTGCTGGCTCGAAGGGCTGAATGGCCTACTCCTGCACCTATTGTCTATTGTCTATTGTCTATTGAAAGTGGGAGAACAGAACTAGTGTGAACGGGTGATCAAAGAGTTCTGAAGGGCGATAATTGGACTCCAGGATCAATGAGTGTCAGTAGCTAATCAATACCCTGAATCAATACACCACCTCAGCAGTGCCCAGCAGTCCCAGAATAACGAGGCCACTTGCATAGAAACATAGAAACTTGGAAAATAGGTGCCCTTCGAGCCAGCACCGCCATTCAATATGATCATAGCTGATCATCCACAATCAGTACCCCGTTCCTGCTTTCCCCCCCATATCGCTTGATTCCGTTAGCCCTAAGAGCTAAATCTAACTCTCTTGAAAACATCCAGTGAATTGGCCTCCACTGCCTTCTGTGGCAGAGAATTCCACAGATTCACAACTCTCTGGGTGAAAAAGTTTTTGCTCATCTCAGTCCTAAATGGCCTCCCCTTTATTGTTAAACTGTGACCCCTAGTTCTGGACTCACCCAACATCGGGAACATTTTTCCTGCATCTAACATGTCCAATCCTCTAAGAATTTTATAAGTTTCTATAAGATCCCCTCTCATCCCTCTAAATTCCAGCGAACACAAGCCCAGTCGATCCATTCTTTCATCGTATGACATTCCCTCCATCCCGGGAATTAACCTGGTGAACCTACACTGCACTCCCTCAATAGCAAGAATGTCCTTCCTCAAATTAGGAGACCAAAATTGCACACAATACTCCAGGAGTGGTCTCACCAGGGCCCTGTACAACTGCAGGAGGACCTCCTTGCTACTAAACTCAAATCCTCATGCAATGAAGGCCAACATGCCATTAGCTTTCTTCACTGCCTGCTGTACTTGCACGCTTACGTTCAGTGACTGATGCACAATCACACCCAGGTCTCGTTGCACCTCCCCTTTTCCTAATCTGATACCATTCCTGCAGGAAGGAACTGCAGATGCTGGTTTAAATCGAAGATTGGTGTGCACACAAAATGCTGGAGTAACTCAGCGGGTCAGGCAGCATCTCTGGAGAGAAGAAATGGGTGACGTTTCGGGTCGAGACCCTTCTTCAGACTGATGTCAGGGGAGTGGGCGGGACAGAGATAAGGAGGTGTACAGATAAGGAAGTGTGCAGATAAGGAATCTATACACTTCCCTTTCTATGTACCCTCCACTCCACCGACATCAGTCTGAAGGCAGAGATGCTGCCTGACCCGCTGAGTTACTCCAGCACTCTGTGAAACGTCACCTATCCATGTTCTTCACAGATGCTGCCTGACCCGCTGAGTTACTCCAGCACTCTGTGAAACGTCACCTATCCATGTTCTCCACAGATGCTGCCTGACCCGCTGAATTACTCCAGCACTCTGTGAAACGTCACCTATCCATGTTCTTCACAGATGCTGCCTGACCCGCTGAGTTACTTCAGCTTTTTGCGTCTATCTACCATTCAGATAATAATCTGCCTTCTTGTTCTTTTGTCCACAATTTCCCGTGGAACACTGGAACTTGGTGAGGTAGGGATGGGTTCAGGGTAAATATCGATCGCTGTTCCCTTCTCATGGTGACCAGGAATACTACGTGATGTAGGGTGGCAGTCAAACATCGTTCCTGACGTACAGACACTTTTAAAACATGTTGTAATGCAGTGAATAATGAAGGATGGTGAGACATTGGACTTGGCATTGAGCTGGCAGCTGAGAACAGCAAAGGTCAGATTATAGACGCAGAAGTCTAGACAGGAATCGCTGGCAGAATGAGTGCCAGGACAGAGAGCAGACAGAGCCCGTGACCGTTCTGTTTATTCAGCAACGTGAAACTGTGAAACCAGTTCCAATGACG
The DNA here is from genome assembly GCF_053455715.1 of Rhinoraja longicauda. NCBI lineage: Eukaryota > Metazoa > Chordata > Chondrichthyes > Rajiformes > Arhynchobatidae > Rhinoraja > Rhinoraja longicauda. The sequence continues at coordinate 93,166,910 of NC_135956.1, forward strand.
TTCCCTGGCCACTTGCTGGAACAGGGGCTCTAGATCTCCTCGATCACCCACTCACACTAACCCCATGTTATCACACTTTCTCATCCACTCCCTGCACACTGAGAGCAATTTACAGAGGGCCAATTAACCTGCAACCTGCACATCGTTGGGATGTGGGTGGAAACCGGAGCGCCCGGAGAAAACCCACACGGTCACAGGGAGAACGTAATAAACGCCACACAAGCAAAACAAGGCTTTCACTGTACCTCGGTACACGTGTCAATAATAAACCTAAACCTTTGTGTTTGGTCAAGATTCCAGCATCTGGTCAAACTTAGTTCCCAACATGGTTCCTTGCATCTGTGCCATTAACGCAGTAACTGTGGACCATGTACACAACCTTGAACTCGTATCACAGCTAGCTATTTACCCACCATTACAAGGCAGCCCATTAAATCTCCCTTTCACTCTGCACAGAGTTAACAGATTTCATATCGAAGGCATGATCACAGTGGCTCGAAGGGCCAAATGGCCTCCTCCTGCACCTATTTTCTATGTTTCTATGATCTGATGTGTTATTCTGAAAATGAAACATTGCTAGACAATAGATAGACAATAGACAATAGGTGCAGGAGGAGGCCATTCAACCTTCGAGCCAGCACCATCATTCATTGTGATCATGGTTGATAATTCTCAATCAGTACCCCGTTCCTGCCTTCTCCCCATATCCCTTGATTCCGCTAGCCCAAAGATTTCTATCCAACTCTCTCTTGAATGCATTCAGAGAATTGGCCTCCACTGCCTTCTGAGGCAGAGAATTCCACAAATTCACAACTCTCTGACTGAAAAAGTTTTTCCTCATCTCAGTTCTAAATGGCCTACCCCTTATTCTTAAACTGTGGCCCCTGGTTCAGGACTCCCCCAACATTGGGAACATGTTTCCTGCCTCTAACGTGTCCAACCCCTTAATAATCTTATACGTTTCGGTAAGATCCCCTCTTATCCTTCTAAATTCCAGTGTATACAAACCTAGTCGCTCCAGTCTTTCAACATATGACAGTCCCGCCATCCCGGGAATTAACCTAGTAAACCTACGCTGCACGTCCTCAATAGCAAGAATATCCTTCCTCAAATTAGGGATTCCACATTCCAGTCTCAGAGCTGTTATTGGACACATTTTATTGACTCCAGCATCGTGGACATTGGAAGTGAATACATTCAGTTTAGTTTAGTTTAGTTTAGTTTAGTGATACAGCGCGGGTCAGGCAGCATCTCAGAAGAACATGGATAGCTGATGTTTTGGGTCAAATCATTTCTGTCTTGACGTCAAACATCACCCATTCCTTCTCCACAGAGATGCTGCCTGACCCGCTGAGTTACTCCAGCACTCTGTGAAACGTCACGTATCCACGTTCTCCACAGATGCTGCCTGACCCGCTGAGTTACTCCAGCACTCTGTGTCGATCTTTGGTTTAAAGCAGCACCTGCAGTTCTTCAGCAGACCTTCCCTTTGCGTACGTACAGTGACTGAGCTCAAGATGGCGGCTGTTGAACATCATTAGAACCACCAGCATTTGACCCTCACAGAAAAGCTACTTGTTTCAACAGGGTGGCACGGTGGTGCAGCGGGTAGAGCTGCTGCCTCACAGCGCCAGAGACCCGGGTCCATCCCGACTACGGGTGCTGACTGTACGGAGTTTGTACGTTCTCCCTGTGACTGGCGTGGGTTTCCTCTGGGTGCTCCGGTTTCCTCCCACACTCCTAAGTTTGTAGGTTAATTGACGCTCTGTAAATTGTCCTCAGTGTGTAGGAGTGGATGAGTAACTGGGATAACATGGACTGAGTGTGAACGGGTGATCGATGGTTGGCGTGGACTCGGTGGGCCTGGTTCCATGCTGCATCTCTAAAGCAAGATAAACTGGTTGGATGGCTCAGAGAGTTAAAGGGTTAAATGACAGAGATTGTGTATGAGCAGGATAACTGTGGGGCACTGAGAGAGGTAGGAACTGCCTCCTCCAAGACAGCAACGGGTAGAGAATGATACGTGACACAACAGTGAGATTATCCACAAATTTACAACAAATGTAGGTCTCAGCATTCATCATCAATTGTACTCAAAGTTTAGAAACATAGACAATAGGTGCAGGAGGAGGCCATTCGGCCCTTCGAACCAGCACCGCCATTCATTGTGATCATGGCTGATCATCCACAATCAGTACCCCGTTCCTGTTTTCTCCCCATACCCCTTGATTCTGTAAGCCCTAAGAGCTAAATTTCTCTCTAGAAAACATTTAGAGTGATAAAGCCTATTGTTGATCAGCTTTGGGACCTGTTAGATATTCTGAACCAGCGACACCAGGAACTGCAGATGCTGGAATCTTGATCAAAATGCTACAAAGTGCTGGAGGAACTCAGCGGATCAGGCAGCATCTGTGGAGGGAATGGATGGGTAATTGTTGGGTCGGGACCCTTCTTCAGATATGAGATGGTGTCAGGCCCATTGAGGTGCTCTAGATCTTGTGAACCTTGGCCACAGGGGGAGATGATATCAATGATCATCTTAACGGAAATGAAACCAGAGCACAAAGGGTGAATTGCAGAGTTTAGGTCCCTCAGCTGAAAGCACAGATGCAAAGGTCTAGCAATCACAACCAAGAGTTGGCAGAATGTTGAAACAGATCTCAAAAAGTGAAAACAAGGAACTGTGAATGACTTTCCCAACGAGAGGCAGAATGACTTTCCCAACGAGAGGCAGAATGACTTTACCACAAAGACAGAATGACTTTCCCAACGAGAGGCAGAATGACTTTCCCAACGAGAGGCAGAATGACTTTCCCAACGAGAGGCAGAATGACTTTCCCAACGAGAGGCAGAATGACTTTCCCACAAAGATTTCAGAGTTTACTACCTCAGCTGAAGGGTTTTACACGGATCATGGGCGATGGGTCTGGAGAGGGACTGAGAACAAGGACAGGTATTTTGGGAATGAGCTTTGTTACTGCCACTATCCACTGGGCACTGAGTGACGGACAATCAGACACTGAGAGACAACACACGGCAACAACACGGCAACACACGGCAACACACGGCAACACACGGCAACACACGGCAACACACGGCAACACACGGCATGTATGATCAGAATAAAGTTATAGAATATAGAACATTAGAACATAGAACATAGAACACATAACATATAACATTGAACATGAAAACATAGAACATTAGAACATAGAATGCTAGAACATAGAACTATAACAGAAAACATTGAACATTAGAACACATAACATAGAACATTGAACATGAAAACATAGAACAATAGAACATACAATGCTAGAACATAGAACCATAACATATAACATTGAACATTAGAACACAGAATGTTAGAACATAGAACGTTAGAACATATAACAGAACATACAACTTCATTAGTGTGGGTTATGGGGAGAAGGCAGGAGAATGGGGTTAGGAGGGAGAGATAGATCAGCCATGATTGAATGGTGGATGAACTTGATGGGGCGAGTGGCCTAATTCTACTCCTATCCCTTCTGACATTATATAACATGTAACATTGAACATTAGACCATAGAACAGAACATTAAACATTGAACAGTACAGCGCAAGAACAGGCCCTTCGGCCCACAATGTCCGTGCTGAACATGATGCCAAGACCAACTCTAATCTACCTGCACGTGATCCATATCCATGTGCCTGTCCAAAAGCCTTTTAATTGCAACTAACATTATGTGGGATAGAGGATGAGAGAACAGCCCAGTGTCAGTCTGTAAATGCCTGAGGCCAAAGTAGATGAAGTGAGGCAGGACGATGTCTCAGATACAGTTGCCCTGGTCATAGAGTCACAGAGTGATACAGTGTGGAAACAGGCCCTGGTCATAGAGTCACAGAGTGATACAGTGTGGAAACAGGCCCTGGTCATAGAGTCACAGAGTGATGCAGTGTGGAAACAGGCCCTTCATAGAGTCACAGAGTGATACAGTGTGGAAACAGGCCCTTCATAGAGTCACAGAGTGATACAGTGTGGAAACAGGCCCTTCATAGAGTCACAGAGTGATACAGTGTGGAAACAGGCCCTTCGGCTCAACTTGCCCACACCGGCCAACATGCCCCATCTACACTCGTCCCACCTGCCTGAGTTTGGTCCATGTCTCTCCAACTTGATCTACCCTTGTTCCTGCGTCACTGCTTATTGTTGTCATGGGCAATGTGAAGTCGTGTGGTCTCCAGCTCTGCCCCAGAGCACAATGATTAAAGTCACAGTGTCATGCCACAATGATGCCTGATTTACAATCCTATTCTTCCAAAAATGGTCAAAACCGTGCTAAATTGCATTGGCAAATGTGATCATTTCACAACCCAAACCGTTGTCACTCTGTGTCCTTGTAAACACGTTGATGCAACAGGAGGGCAGTAAGGCCCACCAATGCCTTGACTTCCTCAAGAGCCTGACCACATGTGGCATGTCTCCAACTGGGCTTGTATTCACTGGAATACAGAAAGGGGATGAGAGGGGATCTCATAGAAAAATAAATCTTTCTTAGAGGATTGGACAGGGTAGAGGCAGGAAAAATGTTCCCCATGTTGGGGGAGTCCAGAACCAGGGGTTACAGTTGAAGAATAAGGGGTAGACCATTTAGGACTGAGATGAGCAAAAACTTTTCCACCCAGAGAGTTGTGAATCTGTGGAATTCACCGCTACAGAAGGCAGTGGAGGCCAATTCACTGGACGTTTTCAAGAGAGTTAGATTTAGCTCTTAGTTCTAACGGAGTCAAGGGATGTGGGGAGAAAGCAGGAACGGGGTACTGATTTTGGACGATCAGGCATGATCATATTGAATGGCGGTGCTGGCTGGAAGGGCTGAATGACCTCCTCCTGCACCTCTTTTCTATGTTAATAACTAACAAACCTCTACACTTGCACCATAGAAAGCATACCGTCAGAATGCAGCACAGCTTGGTTTAGGAACAGCCCTGCCCAAGACCACAAGAAATTGCAGGGAGTTGTTGATGTAGCCCAGCCCATCACACACACCACACTCCCCACCATTGTAGATGTAGCCCACACACACCTACACCTACACCACACTCCCCACCATTGTAGATGGAGCCCAGTCCATCACACACACCACACTCCCCACCACTGACTCCATCTACACCTCACGCTGCCTCAGGAAAGCAGCCAACATAATCAAAGACTTGATCCACCCTGGTCATTCCTTCTTCTCCCCTCTCCCGTCCGGCAGAAGGTCCAGAAGCTTGAAAGCGCGCACCACCAGACTCAGCAACAGCTTCTTCCCCTCTGTCATCAGGCTTCTGAACGGCCCTTCCATAAGCTGGGGTACTGTCCGATTCACCTCGACCCCATTGCGGACATTGGACTTTGTCTGTGGAACTGATGCGCTACAATGCTGAGAACTATATTCTGCACTCTGTATCTGCCCCTTTGCTCCACCTGTTGTACTTGAGTTTGATCTGATTGTACAGTATTATCAGATCTGATGGAATAGTGTGGAAAACAAGGCTTTTCACTGCACCTCACAACGCGTGATAAACATAACTGTGTTTCAAGTGAAAACTATACATCTTATATGCATATATATTCTTATATATATCGGTGGTGCAGCGGTAGAGTTGCTGCCTCACAGCGCCAGAGACCCAGGTTCAATCCTGACTACAGGTGCTGTCTGTACGGAGTTTGCACGTTCTCCCCGTGACCACGTGGGTTTTCTGCGGGTGCTCCGATTTCCTCCCACACTCCAAAGATGTGAAGGTTTGTAGGTTAATTGGCTTGGTAAAATTGTAAATTGTCCCCAGTGTGCCGTGTGTGCTAATGTAACAGGGATCGCTGGTCGGCACAGACTCGGTGGGCTGAAGGGCCTGTTTCCACGCTGTATCTCTAAACTAAACTAAACTAATTAAAGAAAATGATGGATGGTAATTTATCACCTTCCCATCTTTCCATTAATTTTCGTTTTCCGTTCATACGAGGGGTTTGCCACAGAGTTGGAAGTCCCGACATCAACTATTCCCAAGTGGGTTGCTGCCACTTCCACACAGGAGCCAGGAGAGGGTGGGACATCTCCTGTTGGGTTGTCTCTGCCGTTAGGGCACAGTGCCCACACTTGGCACATTGCCACGGAAACACAGGAAATAGGACGCAGAGAGTTTGGTGCATCAACAAACCGTGGCAAAGACAGTTCACTTCAGTTTGGTTCCCTTTATTGTCACGTGTACCGAGCGAGGTACAGTGAACAGCTTGTGTTGCGTGCTAACCAGTCAGCGGAAAGACAACACATGATTACAATCGAGCCGTTCACAGTGTACAGATACATGATAAGGGAATAGTGCAAGGTAATGCCAGCAAAGTCCAATCAAAGATAGGACCAGAGAGCCAACATGGCAATCTTTCCATATCTTGATTATTTGTGTCATAACCAAAGTCTGTAGTCTCTTTTTTGTTCTGGTTTATTTTCACCCACATGTTTAAACCGTAATGTTGTATCCTTATTGTTTCGATGTGTTTATGCTTTATTCTTAATTGTTAACTGTATGTTTGTGTTGTCATTTGTGAGCGGAGCACCAAGGCACATTCCTTGTATCTGCACATACTTGGCCAATAAACTTATTCATTCATTCATTCATTCATTCATTCATTCATTCATTCATTCATATCAGAGGCGATTTTAATGTTTCTGAATAGAAGGAACGAGTGACATTTCAGATCATGAAACGTCACCCATTCCTTCTCTCCAGAGATGCTGCCTGTCCTGCTGAATTACTCCAGTATTTTGTATTTATCTTTGGTGTAAACCAGCATCTGCAGTTCCTTCCCACACATTTTAATATTTTGTGCGTCACAAGTGTGCCGTTTCCTGGCAGTTGTCCAGGAACCATCGTTTTGCTTCAGCTCATTTCAGGAAGGAAAGAGTTTATCAGCACCTGACTGTGCAAGCATCTGTAACCAATAACTTGCATCAAAGCATCAAAGCCTTCCTGTAACCAGAAGCTCGAAAGCCTCCGCTCTGCTAATATGCTCCACACATGTTCCTCTGTGGGATCTCAGCGCTAGCAGCCACTGGCAAAGTGTGGACTCATGCGTTTTGGTCGTAGGAACAAAGGCGTAGACTATTTTCTAAATGGGGAGAGAATCCAGAAATCAGAGGTGCAAAGGGACTTGGGAGCTGGTGCAGGATTCCCAAAAAGTTAATCTGCAAGTCGAATCGGTAGTAAAGAACGCAAACTCAATGCTACCATTTATATCAAGAAGACGAGAATACAAAAACAGGGGTGTGTGTGATGCTGGGGCTGTACAGGGCGCTGGTCACAGGGGTGTGTGTGTGATGCTGGGGCTGTACAAGGCGCTGGTCACAGGGGGGTGTGTGTGATGCTGAGGCTGTACAAGGCGCTGGTCACAGGGGTGTGTGTGTGTGTGTGTGTGGGGCTGTACAAGGGGCTGGTCACGGGGGTGTGTGTGATGCTGGGGCTGTATAAGGCGCTGGTCACAGGGGGGGTGTGTGTGATGCTGGGGATGTACAAGGCGCTGGTCACAGGGGTGTGTGTGTGTGGGGCTGTACAAGGCGCTGGTCACAGGGGTGTGTGTGTGTGTGTGTGTGTGGGGCTGTACAAGGGGCTGGTCACAGGGGGGGTGTGTGTGATGCTGGGGCTGTATAAGGCGCTGGTCACAGGGGTGTGTGTGATGCTGGGGCTGTACAAGGCGCTGGTCACAGGGGTGTGTGTGTGTGGGGCTGTACAAGGCGCTGGTCACAGGGGGGTGTGTGATGCTGGGGCTGTATAAGGCGCTGGTCACAGGGGTGTGTGGGGCTGTGCAAGGCGCTGGTCACGGGGGTGTGTGTGATGCTGGGGATGTGCAAGGCACTGGTCACGGGTGTGTGTGTGATGCTGAGGCTGTATAAGGCGCTGGTCAGGCCGTATTTGGAATATTGTGAGCAATTGTGGGCCCCATATCTGAGGAAGGATGTGCCGGCTCTGGAGAGGGTCCAGAGGAGGTTTACATCAATGATCCCAGGAATGAGTGGGTTAACCTATGATGAGCGTTTGTCAGCACTGGGCCTGTACTTGCTGGAGTTTAGAAGGATGAGGGGGGACCTCATTGAAACGTACAGAATAGTGAGCGGCCTGGATAGAGTGGATGTGGAGAGGATGTTTCCACTAGTGGGAGAGTCTAGGACCAGAGGGCACGGCCTCAGAATTAAAGGACGTTCCTTTAGGAAGATGAGGAGGAATTTCTTTAGCCAGAGGGTGGTGAATCTGTGGGATTCTTTGCCACAGACGGCTGTGGAGGCCACAAGTCAGTGGATATTTTAAGGTGGAGATGGATTCTAGATTAGTGCGGGTGTCAGGGGTTATGGGGAGAAGGCAGGAGAATGGGGTTAGGAGGGAGATAGATCAGCCATGATTGAATGGTGGAGTAGACTCGATGGGCTGAATGGCCTCATTCTGCTCCTATCACTAGTTCTGACCTAATGACTATTTGCCAAACTGGCAGACAGCAAGTTGAGGAGATATTCCCACGGAGCCTGAGACACCAGGAGTGGAGGTTGGAACACAGACAGCCTGTGGGGAAAGACCACTCCTCCTGGCAATGGCAGTGTGTGGATGTGAAACATAGAAACGTAGACAACAGGTGCAGGAGGAGGCAATGAAACTTGTGCAATGACCAGGTGGGGGAGGGATGGAGAGAGAGGGAATGCAAGGGTTACTTAGAAAACATAGGAACATAGACACAGGTGTAGGAGGAGGCCATTCGGCCTTTCCAGCCAGCACTGTCATTCATTGTGATCATGGCTGATCATCCACAATCAGTAACCCGTGCCTGCCTTCTCCCCATATCCCTTGACTCCGTTGGCCTGAAGAGCTGAATCTAGCTGATAGGCTCACAGGCTGCCGATGGACTCTGGAATACAACGCACAACACGAGACACCGACTAATATAAGTCTGGTGACATTCACGGCAGTGGAATGCTACATCAGCTCTTGCTCAACTGTTGTACTGCTTGGCTGCCGTTTCACAAATTAATAGTGTTCAAATTAAGCAGGAATCAGTTGAATGTTGGTGTTGGCTGAAGAACAGAATGCTATGGAGACATGGCAGAGAATCTCCTCGGAAAATTCAATGTTCACTATAAACATGAGAATACTGCAGTTGCTGAAGAGGAAATAAGGCTTGGTGTTGCCCAGGAAACCACAGTTGTTCACAACACTGCAAACCAAGACACAGAGTGCTGGAGTAACTCAGCGGGTCAGGCAGCATCTGTGGAGAACATGGATAGGTGACGTTTCACAGAGTGCTGGAGTAACTCAGCGGGTCAGGCAGCATCTGTGGAGAACATGGATAGGTGACGTTTCACAGAGTGCTGGAGTAACTCAACGGGTCAGGCAGCACGTTAGAGGCAGGAAACATGTTCCCAATGTTGGGGGAGTCCAGAACCAGGGGCCACATTTTAAGAATAAGGGGTCGGCCATTTAGAACGGAGATGAGGAAAAACTTTTTCAGTCAGAGAGTTGTAAATCTGTGGAATTCTCTGCCTCAGAAGGCAGTGGAGGCCAATTCTCTGAATGCATTCAAGAGAGAGCTAGCTAGAGCTCTTAAGGATAACGGAGTCAGGGGGTATAGGGAGAAGGCAGGAACGGGGTACTGATTGAGAATGAGCAGCCATGATCACATTGAATGACGGTGCTGGCTCGAAGGGCTGAATGGCCTCCTCCTGCACCTATTGTCTATTGTCTATCTCTGGTCACCTATTCCTGTCCTTCAGACCCACTGAATTACTCCAGCATTTTGTGTCTATCTTTGATGTAAACCAGCACCTGCAGTTCCTTCCCACACAAAGCGTACTCTTGTTGTGAGGACCTCTTGCTGTGTTCCCACGCTGTGTTTCACCTTACCTTGAGTGCCTTTGCTCTGCTGACAAGCCCGTCATTCTCGGCGCTCCCGATCAGTAAGTCAGCAGCGTGGAGCTGCCCACTGCGGAGTGCAGACAGAGGGGGTTCCTGTAGATATCTGCCGTCCACAACAGGGCCCCAAGCCTGCAACGGGCCTCTGGTCGACAGCAGCTGTGGAGCCAGCAAACCAATGTGTAGGTCAGGACAGGATACTGTGTAACACAGGTCACGGTACTGGGTAACACAGGTCACGGTACTGGGTAACACAGGTCATGGTACTGTGTAACACAGGTCACGGTACTGGGTAATACAGGTCACGGTACTGGGTAATACATGTCACGGTACTGGGTTAGACAGGTCACGGTACTGGGTAACGCAGGTCATGGTACTGTGTAACACAGGTCATGGTACTGGGTAACACAGGTCATGGTACTGGGTAACACAGGTCATGGTACTGGGTAACACAGGTCATGGTACTGGGTAATACATGTCACGGTACTGGGTAACGCAGGTCACGGTACTGGGTTAGACAGGTCATGGTACTGGGTAACACAGGTCACGGTACTGGGTAACGCAGGTCATGGTACTGTGTTAGACAGGTCATGGTACTGGGTAACACAGGTCACGGTACTGGGTAATACAGGTCATGGTACTGGGTAACACAGGTCACGGTACTGGGTTAGACAGGTCACGGTACTGGGTTAGACAGGTCATGGTACTGGGTAACACAGGTCACGGTACTGGGTAACACAGGTCATGGTACTGGGTAACACAGGTCACGGTACTGGGTAACGCAGGTCACGGTACTGGGTAACGCAGGTCACGGTACTGGGTAACGCAGGTCACGGTACCACGTAACGCAGGTCACGGTACCACGTAACGCAGGTCACGGTACTGGGTAATACAGGTCACGGTACTGGGTTAGACAGGTCACGGTACTGGGTAACAGCGTTAGATTGCTGAAGATCTTGGCTGCCCAGTTATTGTTGCGATTCAGTGAAGCATCAATAACGTTTGGACCAAGTGAGAATGTTTTCTCTGGAACATCAGAAGTTGAGTGGAGCCCTGATAGCAGTTTATAAATCGATGAGAGGCACAGATAGGGTAGACAGTCAGAGCCTTTCACCCAGGGTGGCAATATCACATACGAGAGGGCATGAAAGGAGATGTGTGGGGCAGGTGTTTTACACAGAGGGGGGTGGGGGCCTGGAACACACTGCCAGGGGTGGGGGTGGGGGTGGGGGCCTGGGACACACTGCCAGGGGTGGGGGTGGGGGTGGGGGTGGGGGCCTGTGACACACTGCCAGGGGTGGGGGTGGGGGTGGGGGCCTGGGACACACTGCCAGGGGTGGGGGTGGGGGTGGGGGTGGGGGCCTGTGACACACTGCCAGGGGTGGGGGTGGGGGTGGGGGTGGGGGCCTGGGACACACTGCCAGGGGTGGGGGTGGGGGTGGGGGCCTGGGACACACTGCCAGGGGTGGGGGTGGGGGCCTGGGACACACTGCCAGGGGTGGGGGTGGGGGTGGGGGTGGGGGTGGGGGCCTGGGACACACTGCCAGGGGTGGGGGTGGGGGTGGGGGTGGGGGCCTGGGACCACACTGCCAGGGGTGGGGGTGGGGGTGGGGGCCTGGGACCACACTGCCAGGGGTGGGGGTGGAGGCAGATACCGAGTTTTGGACAGGCAATGGAAGTGGTGGATCACTGGCTGAGGAAGACTGTGTTTTTGTCGGTACACTGTGATCATGCGTTGTTTAATATGATTTCGCAGACGGTGGGGGGGGGGGGGTTAGGGTTTGCCACTGGACTGTGGGAGACAGAAGCATTACATTCTAAACGTGGGTTTTTACGAGTTGGTTTATGTTATTTACTGGAATCTAATTGAACTCTCCAAACTCATTTTACTGACAAGCTTCCACTTGGCAGAGTCACATCATATGAGATTGGTTTGGACTTGGAGCCAACACAAGCAGTGAAGGATTGTTGCTCTTTGTCTGATCGTACATCAGCACAGAAAAATAGGGTCAATAGACAATAGGTGCAGGAGGAGGCCATTCGGCCCTTGGAGCCAGCACCACCATTCAATGTGATCATGGCTGATCATTCTCAATCAGTACCCCGTTCCTGCCTTCTCCCCATACCCCCTGACTCCACTATCCTTAAGAGCTCTATCTAGCTCTCTCTTGAATGCATTCAGAGACTTGGCCTCCACTGCCTTCTGAGGCAGAGAATTCCACAGATTCACAACTCTCTGACTAAAAAAGTTTTTCCTCATCTCCGTTCGAAATGGCCTACCCCTTATTCTTAAACTGTGGCCCCTGGTTCTGGACTCCCCCAACATTGGGAACATGTTTCCTGCCTCTAACGTGTCCCACCCCTTAATAATCTTATATGTTTGATAAGATCCCCTCTCATCCTTCCAAATTCCAGTGTATACAAGCCTAGTCGCTCCAGTCTTTCAACATACGACAGTCCCGCCATTCCGGGAATTAACCTAGTAAATCTACGCTGCACGCCCTCAATAGCAAGAATATCCTTCCTCAAATTTGGAGACCAAAACTGCACACAGTACTCCAGGTGCGGTCTCACTAGGGCCCTGTACAACTGTAGAAGGACCTCTTTGCTCCTATACTCAACTCCTCTTGTTATGAAGGACAATATTCCATTGGCTTTCTTCACTGCCTGCTGTACCTGCATGCTTCCTTTCAGTGACTGATGCACTAGGACACCCAGATCTCGTTGTACGTCCCCTTTTCGTAACTTGACACCATTCAGATAATAATCTGGCTTCCTATTCTTACCACCAAAGTGGATAACCTCACACTTATCCACATTAAACTGCATCTGCCATGCATCCGCCCACTCACACAACCTGTCCAAGTCACCCTGCAACCTCATAGCATCTTCCTCACAGTTCACACTGCCACCCAGCTTTGTATCATCTGCAAATTTGCTAATGGTACTTTTAATCCCTTCATCCAAGTCATTAATCTATATATTGTAAATAGCTGCGGTCCCAAAACCGAGCCTTGTGGTACCCCACTAGTCACTGCCTGCCATTCTGAAAGGGACCCATTTATCCCCACTCTTTGCTTTCTGTCTGTCAACCAATTTTCTATCCATGTCAGTACCCTACCCCAAGCTGGGGTCTTGCCACGAGGTGCAGGAGGAGGCCATTCGGCCCTTCGAGCCAGCACCACCATTCATTGTGATCATGGCTGATCATCCACAATCAGTAACCCGTGCCTGCCTTCTCCCCATATCCCTTGATTCCACTAGACCCAAGAGTTCTATCTAACTCTCTTTTAAATCCATCCAGTGATTTGACCTCCACTGCCCTCTGTGGCAGAGAATTCCACAAATTTACAACTCTCTGGGTGAAAAAGTTTCTTCTCACCTCAGTTTTAAATGGCCTCCCCTTTATTCTTAGACTGTGACCCCTGGTTCTGGACTCGCCCAACATTGGGAACATTTTTCCTGCATCTAGCTTGTCCTGTCCTTTTGTAATTTTAAACGTTAAAATGAAACCTCAGATTCCTGTCTGCCTCTCATGGTTTTATTCTTGAACTTCCTCGTCAATGCGGAGCATTAAATCCGGTCTCAGATATAGATAGTTGTTGGTACCATTCTGTCCTGGAATGGCAGCTGGTGTGAGAGTAAAAAGTAGCCGTGACTTCAGGCCGGGGTCTTGCCAAGAGGAACAGTTATACAGAGTTACTCAGTGAGCAAGGCCTGCCTGCCTGCCCACCATGGGAGGGTACAGCAACACACCAGTTAACTGTGGCCGTTTGTTAGTTGTCCACTGCTAACTGTGGCCATTTAAACCTCTGTTTGTTGTCCACTGCTCTATCTTCTCCACGTGTGGCCATTTAAACCGCGGTCAGTTGTCCACTGCTAACTGTGGCCATTTGTCAGTTGTCCACTGCTAACTGTGGCCATTTGTCAGTTGTCCACTGCTAACTGTGGCCATTTGTTAGTTGTCCACTGCTAACTGTGGCCATTTGTTAGTTGTCCACTGCTAACTGTGGCCATTTGTTAGTTGTCCACTGCTAACTGTGGCCGTATAAACCTCGGTCAGTTGTCCACTGCTAACTGTGGCCGTATAAACCTCGGTCAGTTGTCCACTGCTAACTGTGGCCGTATAAACCTCGGTCAGTTGTCCACCACTCTATCTTCTCCAGGGATGCTGTATCATTTGCCCCTTCGGTCGTTTGCCCACTTGGCTGGCTAAGGTCATTGTCGAAGCTGCTTCCTACATTGTTGTACATCCTAGATCATCGCATCACTGGGGAAACATATTTCCCAGCACCTCCCCATAATTTAGTAGTTCACACAATGTAGCTGAAGAAAAATGTTCATTGTGCTGGATGTCAAATGTAAGATTAATTGCAGGTACGATTGTTGGATTGGATGTCTTGATGCAAGTTTAATAATACAACAAATCTTCACACGTTGTTCCCTGAGTTGTGACCAACCTGAGACTGGGCAGAGTTGAGAGTTAGCGCAGGTAGACGTCGGAGGCAATGGAATAGCATAGCCTTGTTGTGAGTGGGGCAGCTGGTCTCGTGAGCCAGGTTGATCACTTGTTCCTGTGCCGTCTTCCTGCTGATCACAGCAGCTGGAGACAGGACTGACCCTCCCTGGAAAACAGGAAGACATTCAAGAGTAGACGTCAACTATTGTTGAAGGGGAAGTGTCATCAGCACCTCCATTTTAATGGATGAACTTCACACAGGGGACAAAGAGAAACCACCAGCAATCCTGCTCTACAGACTCCACACTGTCTCCGTCTGCTCTTACACAACGTTGATCATTCCGAACATGGAAAATCCCAGCGGGTCAGGCAGCATCTGTGGAGAACATGGATAGGTGACGTTTCATAGAGTGCTGGAGTAACTCAG